>NC_064859.1:51160790-51248290 GCF_024139225.1 Suncus etruscus | reverse complement strand
GGCAGTTGGGTCTTAATAAAAAAACAAGAAAAATAGATAGCACAGCGATAGGGCATTTGCCTTGCATATGGCCGACCCAGGACAGACGGTGGTTTGAATCCCCGAATCCCATATGGTCCCTCGAGCCTGCCAGGACTATTTCTTAGTGCAGAGCCAGGAGTAAACCCCGAGTACCACTAGTTTGACTCCCCCCCCCCCAAAAGGATCCATTTTAGATCAACTACTACCCAACTGGAACAGACCTTTTTAAATTCTTTTAAACACTCCCATTGCCATAAAAGTTAATGAATGATGCCAGAGTGATAGTACAGTAAGTAAAGCTTTGCCTTATATGCAGTTGACCTAGGTTTGCTCCCCAGTATCTCATATAGTCCCCAGAGCCTACCAATAATAATTTCTGAGCACAGAGCCAGGAGTAAGCCATGAGGATAGCAAAACAAAAACAAGAACAACCCAAGGCTTTCCCCCTTACAATGCCACAGCAAAAGATTCTTCTCAAGGGCAATTTTGCAAAGCTTTCTATTAAATCAACTCCATAAAGGCCTATGGAAATTCACCCACTTCTGATCCTGAAATGTGTACTCTAGGTTTCCTGGAGAAGCCCAAGAACCTGTCAGTCAGTGAGGTCTTCCAAACTAAAGCAAAAAATAAAATAAAATAAAATAAAATAAAATAAAATAAAATAAAATGTGAAGAAATTTCAGAAGAAAAAAAAAATCCCTAACTTTAACCCTAATAACAGTTTAGAACAACTGAGTCTGTCTTTCTACTCCCCACCTCACATTCCTCTAAATAAATTGCCTAAATAAAACTATTCTACTTCAAAACAAAAACAAAACATCATTTAGAATGTAAGGGAAAATCAGAATACAGAGTTCAAGGTTTCCTTTACAATTAATTTTTGCCATTGCCTGGATTTCATTAAATACGCAAAATTGAGAAGAATATATTCACCAAATCCATTATGCAACCTGACTGGGGAAAATGTGCCCTTTTGCTTAATTAAAACTTGTTAGCAATGCTGTATAAAATTAAATAACATTTATCAGATAAAAACTTTAATTTTATACCTGTTTCTTTTTTTTTACAGTACTTTGCTGAAGAAATTTAACAACACTTTTGACAGTCTGGTTATCTTGGATAGTTTCCGGAGCTAAGATGCCTTCATTAATTAACTTGAGTTGGTTCTGCTTATATAGATACTCGGGCTTCTTACGGTCCTGGTAGGATTTTAGTACTGGCTTTGGGGGAAAAAAAAAGACTTATTAATTTTCTTCAATAGAAGTATTAGCTTGTCTTTTTCTTAACTGCCTATTAGATTCTTCCTGTTAGAAATCCATCATGCTCCTTAGTTCCTATCCCCATCAAAATCATACTAGCAGCTATAATCATTTTTTGTGGTCTATGGTTTAAGACTTTTCTACTTTTCTTTTAATTCTTCACTTTAAATAATCAATTAATACTTCTAAAAGCAACGTTATAAATGAAAGGTCTCTGGGACATAGAAATAAATGCTACTTTCCAAATACGTATCGATGGTCCATGGCATATAAAAATATGAGTAACTTCATTACTATTAGAGAAATTCAAAACAAACCACAATGATATATACCTCACACAGTTAGAATGAATACCTAATACCAAAATCATTTTGATAAAGATATGGAGAAAAGGGATCCCTTATACATTGATAATGGGAATGTAAATTGGCATAGCCACTACAGAAAAAAATAGCAGTTATGTAAAGACTTAAAACTAGAAATACTATATAGAATAGAAATTGAAAAGTTTGTGTAATTATATGAAGAAAACACTATTTTGAAAACACTTATATATAGAAAATACTATTATATAGTGTTATATTGAAAACACTAATTTGAGGGTCAGAGAAATAGCACAGCTGGAGGGTGTTTGCCTTGCACATAGTCAATCCAGGATGGTCAGTGGTTTGATTCCTGGCATCCCATGTGGTTCCTCATGTCTGCCAGGAGCGATTTCTGAGCAAAGAGCCAGGAGTAATCCCTGGGCCACCAAGTGTGACTGAAAAACAAACAAACAAGCAAATCCCCACTAATTTGAAAAGCTACCTGCAACTTCATGATTATTTAAAGTAACCAAGATAGGAAGGAATGAGTGTTGGACATTGTACGACTGAAACTCAATCATGAATAAGCTTGTAACTGTTCATCTCACAGTAATTCAACTAAAATATTTTTTTAAAACAGTCCAACTTAGGTGTTCATCAGTGGGAAAAATATTTGATATAAACATATATTATTCAACCAGGTAGATATACTTATAATCTTCCTACAATTTTACTTGTAATTAAAACCTATCAGCAATATAAACAGAAACCAAGCTCATAAAGAGAATAAATAGGCAATTGCCAAAAGTGGAGAGCTGAGGAGGACAAAATAGTTTGACTCATTCCAAATGAACAGCATACCAGAGAACTATGGAATGAGTCAACAGGAACAATAACAGAATCATCAGAGTTACTGAGGAACAAGAAGTCAAATTTGATGAAAAAACAACTGTTAAAGAAATCATAGAAAATAATTACCTAGGGATTCAAGTGATAGTATAGTATGCAGAATGCTTGCCTTGTCCTTGGCCCACCCAGGTTTGATCTCCAGCCTGCCAGGAATAATTTCTGAGCACAGAGCCAGGAGTAACCCCTGAGTACTGCTCAGCATGCCCCCATCACTACCAAGAAAAATAAAATAAAATAAAAGAATTTCTCATAGTTCAGTGCAGGCACCCAGATTCAGGAGTCCTGAAGTGCTCAGTCAAAATAGACTCAAATAGAAAACCTCTTGCTACTTTTAGTGTTCTGTCTCTAAAATAAGAATGCCAAAAGCCAAATAGAGACAGAATACTAAGAGTAGAAAGATAAAAAAAAAAAAAAAAGGAAACTATATAGGAAGGATCTCACATAAAATTCATGCAGATCTGGGACTAGAAAGATAGCATGGAGGTAGGGCATTTGCCTTACATGCAGAAGGGCGGTGTTTCAAATCCCGGCATCCCATTTGGTCCCCTGAGCCTGCCAGGAGCGATTTCTGAGTGTAGAGCCAGGAGTAACCCCTGAGCGCTGCCGGATATGACCCAAAAACCAAAAAAAAAAAAAAAAAAAGTAAAAATTCATGCATATCTATCATATGAGACTTTATGGGCCAGAAGAGAATAATGAAATATAGTTTTAAGAAAATAATGAAATAAACATTTTATAAAAATAATCTATTAAGGGAGATTTCAACAAATGATACAGATTTGAATACAGATTTGAATAACATACAACATACTGAGTTTCATGGACAAATAGTTCAGAAAATTCATAACTTTGAAATCAGTTTTGCAAGAAGCATGTAAGGAGCAGTCAAAATTAATTTTTCAGGGAGGAGGAAGGGGATATTGGTGATGAGAATGTTGCACTGGTGAAGAGGGTGTTCTTTTGATGACTGAAACGCAACTACAATCATGTTTGTAAACATGATGTTTAAATAAAGATATTCAAAAAATTTTAAAAAATCTAATTTTCAGGTATGTGAAAATAAAACTGGTAAAAGATTAAAAAGGGGGGGGCGGAGAGATAGCACAGTGGTAGGGTGTTTGCCTTGCATGTGGACAACCCAGGATGGAGGGTAGTTTGATTCCCAGCATCCCATATGGTCTCCTGAGCCTGCCAGGGGCGATTTCAGAGCGAGGAGTAATCCCTGAGTGCTTCCCTTAACACTAAGAAGACTTGACAACAACAAGGACCTGCTTACAGGACAGGGTTCACTGCATTGCCCCTTTAATTGTGAGGTGAAATGAGAGGACGCTCTGCACCATCCTGACTGCAATTAAGGATATGCAGATTCCAGGATCTTTAATACAGAAACATGATACCAACAACAGAGACTGCGTGAAAAATAAAAGTGTATTGGCTCTACAGACAATGACCTGGATTGGACAAACTAGTTTGCCTGGAGCCTAGAGTTGGTCTTATGCCAGAGAACTTCAGGGGTAGGGTCTCCTTGTATTTAGGCCAAAGCTTTTCCATTCCATGTCCCTCATATTTTGGTGGGCCTATACAAACAATAATTGCCACTCTAACACCATTTTTACTGTGCTCCTTTGACTCTAATCCTTAAGAGAAACAAACCACTTAAACTTTTGAGGTTAACTTAAACTAATATGCATGTGCATGGAAATGTAAAAAAGTACTTTGCCTTCAATGTTTAAGGAGTTACATAAGTGTTATGTCTTTAGATTGCTTTGTGTGCTGCTAAGAAATATTATGTACTACAATCTGGGGACTTGAGGGACAAAGCAATTGTACATAGGTTCTTTTTATTTTTCTTAATGTTCTTTGGCTGAAAGTTCAAAGTTAAGATATCAGCAATAAGACTACTGAGAATTCTGTTTATGGGTGATTGTCCTTCCACTGTAACTTTACCTTGTCCTCTTCTTTGCATCTTTGTTCTCAAAATTAAAAATAAAAAATTAAAAAAAATAATTCTGTCAATGCTCCTCGAACTAAGGAAATCACTGGGAGAGATTAAATAAATGCAAAGAAATATTAATAGAAAAAAATCAAAGAGCCCATTCAAATAGAAATGAAGAAGCTTAAGAACACTTAGGCAGAAGCTTAAGCAGAGTGGGACTTAGCAGCAGAATGGGATAAATTAAAAAAGCATACACACAGAACAAAGACAATTCAGACAACATCATCATAAGAAGAGTTAATAGGAGTTTTTTATAAAATGAGAAAGTTAGATATACATATTTAGTGGAAGAGAGCAAGAGGAATAACCTCTAATTGTAGACTTCCAGAAGGAGAGGAATGGAGAAAGATAAGAAAAATGGCTAGTGGTAGTAATAATAGCTGAGAACTTTTCAGTCTCAGAAAGGACTTGTGCACTAATCCAGGAAGTCCAAAGAGCAACAAAGCAATTACAAACTAAACAGCAAGATACACTGATTTCAAAATGACAGGAACTGAGAGATTTCTTAAAAGCATCAAGAGAGAAACAAAGCCTCAAATACAAGGCAAGCAACATCAAAGTCCAACCCGTTTCTTTAAATGAAATATTGACAAACAAGAAGAGAATGGAATACAATGTTCAAAGCACTGGATGATAATCTTTACCAAAGAATCCTTGATCCTATACTGCCATCAGTAGAGAAAAAGATAATGGATATGATCAGTCCAGGAAAATAGTATGGTGGGTAAGTGCTGCCCTGGAAATGGTTATTATACTTTTCCTCTCCAGTAGTGATTCTGAACGCAGAACTGGGAGTAAGCCCAAAGGGCTATGGGATGTGACGAGGAAAAAAAACAACAACCAAATATTAATAATAATAATAATAATAAAGAAAGGTCCCCTCATGCAAAGAATTACAGTGAAACCATTAGTATAGACTGTGCATGAACGAACTGGAAAGATTTCTGTATGCTTAATTAAAATAATCACTTTCAAGATTAGCATGTAGTTTATTTTCTTAATCTAAACATGAAACAGCACGAGGGTACATCTATTTTTTTTTTTTTTTTTTTGGTTTTTGGGCCACACCCGTTTGACGCTCAGGGGTTACTCCTGGCAATGTGCTCAGAAATAGCCCCTGGCTTGGGGGGACCATATGGGACGCCGGGGGATCGAACCGTGGTCCGTTCCTTGGCTAGCGCTTGTAAGGCAGACACCTTACCTCTAGCGCCACCTTCCCGGCCCGAGGGTACATCTATTAATAACGGTATTTAACATTTTAGAATGTCATTAAGAACTTTCACTTTTTGCTGTATGCACTTTTACCTCTTCCTATATGTAGATTCAAGTAGGAATTATTAAAATTAAGTACATTCAGACATGCATACTTTTTAAGGAAATAGGACAATTTGAAAATAATGTTATAAAACTATATAATTTTAAAACATATTTCTTATAAAGTTCCCAGTATTAAATGGTTTCTTAATACATACAGTAAACCTTACAACCTGTTAGAATTTGTCTAATAGAATACTGTTTGCCTCTGTTTTCTTCAACCTCAAACAGTGCCTAAAGCTCAATTTAGTTTGTAAAAATGGTTTTGGTGTCAGTTAAAAAAAATGTATTTTCAAGTTTTATATCTGATTTAGTTAACTAAAGTTCTGGAAGTGACTTCTATAGCCTCAATTTTGAAAGTTTCTCTATATCCCCAAACTAGTTAAATGTTGGTTTTTACACCTACCAGAGGCTCCAGTTTTACAGGCTGTTGTCGTTTTCTGGTCTTCTCCTGTGCTTTGGTTGAATGTTTAAATGTCAAGATATGTTTGGATGACTCATCTTCTGTAGGTGCTACTAAACTGAGTCCTCCCTTCTCTCTTACGGTGTTCAGTCTTTTAAGTACAGGATTTTCATCCTCCTCTTCTCCATTTCTTATAGTTACATTACTCCCTGATTGACCAGAAGCCATCCTAGAAAAGGTAGGATATAGAAAAGAAAAACAAAGTATAGAGTAAAAGTATTGCATTCGTGGGGCTAATGGAGAGAACTTGAGAAATAAGGGCTCAGGTTGGAGTGTTAGTACAGCAGTTAAGGCATTTGCTTGCTTTGCATCCAGCTGAATCAGGTTTGATTATTGGCACCAATGCCAGGAGTCATTCCTGAAATCATAACCAGGAGTAAGCCCTGAGTATCACTGGGTTTTTCCATGTGTTAAAGAAAAGAAAGATCTCACCAAATGGAGGATATCTTGAGAGACTTATCTTAGAGAGTTCTGCTTGTTCCCCCCCCCCAATGTATTACATGGATTTATATCAATAGAGAGATCTTAATCTATTTTGAATTTACCTTTATATGTTTTGTGGGATTAGGAACCAAGATTCACATATTTGAATGTGGAGTAATCAGTTACCCAAGATATTTTGGTAAATATCTTGTTCCACTTCATGAACTCGGTTCCTTTGTCAAAAACAAGCTGTCCATCTATATACTTGATTTTCATTGATCTGAGAACCTGCCTTAATTTCAGTACCATGCTGTTTTTATTATTATAGTTTTATAATAGTTTTTAAGGATAGAAAAATACAAACATTCTAATATTCTTCCAGGATAGTTTTGTCAATTTGGTGAGTTTTATTATTCCATATAAATGCCATCAGTAGTTAGTCTACATTCTAAAAAATCTCACAGGAATTTTTATGGAGATTGCATTGAATCTATAGTATTTTGGATGAGGTCATTGTAAAAATGTCAGTTCATTCAATCAGGGAGTAGGGAATGTACTTCCATTCCCTGTGTCTTCTATTTCTTTATTTTTTAGTATATATATATATATTAGTATATATTTATTTATTTATTTATTTATTATTTTTTTAGTATATATGCTGCCGAAGCGAGCACAACCATCTATTTCTTTAAATAGTGGCTTACATTTTCATTGTATAAGTCTTTAACTTCCTTTGTTAAATTAGTTCCCAGGAAGTGCTTGGTTTTTAAACACAGCCTTGAATGGCTTTTTAAAAATTATCTCTTCTACTTCATTGCCTAAAATTTCTGCATATTACTGTTTAGTCTATGAGCTTACTAAGTGTATAAACATAAATAATGATCATTCTAGGAGGTATTTTATTTTAGTCTATGGGTTTACCTAGCCTATAACATGTCATCTGTGAAAAATGATAATTTAACTTTTTTTTACCAAAATGAATCATGTTAATAATAATCATGTTAATAATAACAAATAATTAAAAATTAAACATAATTAAGCATGCCGATTATGTTAATTATGTTAATTGTCACGTTAATAAATAATTAATGATTAAATATAATTTATCGTATTTATGTATTTATGTTAATAGTGATGGTAAGTAATTCCAATATTATTCAATATTTTAATACTGAATAAATAGTAATGGTGAACAGGGGTCATTCTAGTTTTATAGGCTTATCTTAGAGGAAAAGCTTTCAGTTTTCATCACGGAGTACAATATTGGTGTGGGTTCATGTTAAACGACCTTCATTAATACTGAGAACAGTACTGTTTGGTGTTTTTTTTTTTTTTTCCCTTCCAGTTTTGGTGTCACACAAGATGGTGCTCTGGGTTTACTCCTGGCTCTGTGCTCAGGGGTCAAATTCAGAAACTAAAAAGGACGAGATCCATGTAAATAAATATTTTAACATTTGCCAAATACTTTCCTTACTCTGCAACCTCTAAGACCATCAGGAGTTGGAAGGTTTCACTGAAAAGCCTTTTTTTTTCTCACCACAAATACCAACGAAAGCCTGAATTTATCTTTCTCCATCTCTTGAGTTTTCCCTAAGAACTCAAAGCCAAGCTGCATTTCTGGCCTCCAAGCGGGAGCCCCAGTTCAGTTCTGCAAGACTCACCCTAGTGGGACTAGAGCAGCCCTCTCCGAGGGTCTTCAGGGATACAGCAAAACCTGGTGCAGAAAATTGCAGGCCAGCAGGGAGCGTTTACCGTTGCCTAGCACCCGGGGAGCTGCAGAGGCTGGGCGGGACGTAGCGGCACTGCAACCTCCACCAATCAGCGACTTAGAAAGTGCTCCAGCCGCCATGATTGGACAGCCCAGGTCCTCCTCCGACCTGGGAACTGCTGCAGCCTGGCGGATATACACTCTTTTCCTAGGCCTAGTTAGGAGCATTGGCTCCTAACTTGTGTTTGTTCCTTCCATTATCCTGCACCCTCGTGGTCTCTCCCTTTTGCAGGAATCTCATTTGTATATTCAAGCAAGTGATTTGATCAAGTTGACTTGATCTCCGCTTTCTTCTAACTTTCTCTAGGTAAGATGAATCAGGAGCCCATGAAATGAAGGTGCATAGAATTGGGTTCCCTCTCTGTCAGCAACCATATCACAGCATATAAGATTACTACAGCATATAAGATAAAATTTAATTTCATTAAACTAAATATAAATATGGAAACATAAAAGAACTGAAAGGAAAACAACTATAAAACGGTTAAGAATGAAATGAATACTAGAAAGATTGAAGTGCATAAAGAATATTGGAGAAAGGTCTAAATTTAGTTCAATATTAAGTCTAAGTAGCAAAGGAAAGCATATCTCACAATAAAAGAAAACTTTAAGATTATCCATTATCAGAGAAACAAAATTAAGTTTAAATAAAATTTGAACTTAAGGTGTACAAACCTTATCTGAGATTATGACATTCTGGGAAAAGTATATTACATTATGCTATGCTCAATGGCTTAAAATTCTAAATTGGCAATTCCATTCCTAGTAAGGCAAAGTGGTGAAGTTACTCTATAGAGGTACAGATAGTAACTTGCCAAGCATAGAAGAACACAGCCAAAGAATGATCAGGTATTCTAGTCCCAGTTATTTGCCAAGAGAAAAGAAGGCATATAGCCATATAAAAAAAATTTTTTTTTGACTTTTGGGCCACACCGGTGATGCTCAGGGGTTACTCCTGGCTATGAGCTCAAAAATTGCTCCTGGCTTGGGGGACCATATGGGATGATGGGGGATCGAAACACGGTCTGTCCTAGGTTAGTGTGTGCATTCAAACGCCCTGCATCTTGTGCCACCACTCCAGGCCCAGCCATATAAAGTCTTTTATGTGGTTATTCATCATAGTTTTATTTGTAATACCCAAAGCTTGAATATACATATGCTCATCATCAGGTGAATGGATAGGAAGATACAGATACATGGGTCTTACCAACTGTAGATGTATGAAATATTAATAGTTAAATCTAAAAAACATGCTGAGCAATAAAATAGTACATACTGTCTTGACAATAACATAAATCTCTAGAAAATGAAGTCAACCATACTTTGAGGACGTAGATCAATAATTGCCTGGGTTAGGCCTTGTGTAGAATATTGGCATGGAAAGCATTAATTTTTGATATGATAGAAGTGTCTTTTACCTCTGTTTTTATTTTTCCAGGGTTGTAGACATTTTTCAAAACTCCTTGAACTGGGTGGGGACCAGAACAATAGTATAGTGGGCAGGCATTTTCCTTGTATCTGGCCAACCTGGGTTCAACCCTCACATTCCATATGATTCCCCAAGTCTGCCAGGAGTGATTCCTTTTTCTTTTCTTTTCTTTTCTTTTCTTTTCTTTTGCTTTTTGTTTTGTTTGTTTTTTGTTTGTTTTGCCAGGAGTGATTTCTGAGTGCAGAGACAGGAGTAAGCCCTGAGTGCTGCGGATATGGCCCCCAAACAAACAACAAAAACTTCTTGAACGGTAAATTATAGAATGTGTGTATTTGTTGAATAGAAATTAAAACATTAAAATTGAACTTAAGGGGACTGGATAAATAGCACAGCGGTAGGACGTTTGCCTTGTATGCTGCTGACCCAGAACAGACCTGGGTTTGATTCCCAGCATACCATTTGATCCTGTGAGCCTGCCAGGAGCAATTTTTGAGCACAGAGCTAGGAGTAACCCCTGAGCGCTGCCAAGTGTGACCCAAAAACTAAAAAAAAAAAAAAAATTGAACTTAAATGATATTGCTGTCTTATACTTCAAATTCAGAGCTTGTTAATCACACAGACTTCCAGGTTACACATTAGACTTGGTTAATAAATTTTTTTTTGTTTTGGGTCATACCTGGCAGCGCTCAGGGGTTACTCCTGGCCCTACACTCAGAAATCGCCCCTGGCAGGCTCAGGGGACCATATGGGATGCCTGGATTCGAACCTTCCGCATGCAAGGCAAATGCCTTACTTCCATGCTATCTCTCTGGCTCTGTAAATAAAAATTTTTAGGATTGATGGCCATCAAACATTGCTCTAATGTTCTGATAGAGATAGCAAAGAAATGTCTCTGTAAGCAACCACATCTGTAGGTTATAGTGCATGAAGATTAAGAGATGTTAATTATATCACATTAAAAAGTTGGATTATAAAGTAGTTCACATTGGTTATACTTTTGAAAACACAAAATGTATACAAACCCACCAACTATTTGGGAAAAATGTAATTAATGTGAAATATGGGTATTTTATGTCATGCACTTTTTTCTGTGTACTTAAAATAATAAACATTTGTTTGCATTGTTAAAAGTTTATTATTTTTAAATGAGCATAAAAAAGATAGTGCATAAAGTGGAGGGACATGAACTTGATGGAATTCAGGAAAATACTTGAGGAAAATGTAGCTTTTAGTAAAGGGAAGGACATCTGTTATGTATAGAGGAAAGAGATGCAAGTAGGCTAAAAATGTTGGTAGATTTTCAGGCACATTGCTCTTATTTTTTTTCTCTGTAGCTGGTTTTGCTGAGTCAGATATGAAGAAGGATGAAGAGGGAATAGTCAAAGCTCCATATAATTCACTGTGTGTAGCCTTGGTTGTACACAGATGCTTTCAGACTGTGAACTGCTTCAAGTTATGTTCACATTGGTGAGTGTCCATTATGAGATTCTCAGAGTAGTTGGTGACCATTTAGAGTTAGGAACTGCAGGTGTGTGTCCTAAGCAAAGGTCACAGTCTACTCAATATCCTGAAGGGATATGAGAGAGGGGTGGGAGGAGGAGAGTGAGAGAGAGAGAGAGAGCGCGCGCACAGGGGTTTAAAGTTCTAGTCTTTTATGCAGCTAGCTGTGATTTTATCCCTAGAACCATATGCCTGAGTACCTCGGTATTACTCTGTGCACAGAGCTAAGAGCAATTCCTGAGCACTGCAAGGTGTGGCTCATTCTCCCCAATACAATGAGGACAGTGAGGGACTTGTGGTATGGTATTTTGTTGCTTCACTACCACCTTGTGCTCAAATACATGTACTGCCAAAAGAGAAAGAGGTTCTGAATCTAAGTACTCAATTCTTTCCTTCCATTTCCTTGCTTACTCTCTCCATGTGTGTGTGTGTGTGTGTGTGTGTGTGTGTGTGTGTGTGTGTGTGTGTGTGTGTGTGTGTGACCAAGGGGAGGTACGTCTTTAGTTTTGTTGCAGGTTGTTTCCCACTTTGGCTGCACAAGCACAACCCTGGCTGCATGGGCAGGAGACAATACACTTTGTTGTGGTGTTGCAAGGTCTCAAAAAGCAGAGTTCCAGATAAGGACCAATGATCAAATGCTCGGCCTCAGATTGCAAGTTAGGTGCTTTATCTTAGAATTCAGTGTCTCTGAACCACCTCTCTCTCTCTCTCTCTCTCTCTCTCTCTCTCTCTCTCTCTCTCTCTCTCTGTGTGTGTGTGTCTCTCTCTCTGTCTCTCTCTCATTCTCTCATTCTCTAGCACTCTCCTCTCTTTCTCATTCTCTCATTCTCTCTGTCTCTAGCTCTCTCTCTTTCTCTCTCCTCACATCGCCCCAAAGTAGTTGTTGCTCATGGCCAGCCGAGGTCCCTGTCTACCATTTTTCTCCCTTGCAGAACCTTCAGGATTTCTGGCTATTACATTTACAGTGTTTCAAAAATTCTTCAATGCTTGTCTTATGTAATTCTTAATCTCAAGGATCTAAGTTTCCTGTACTTCCTTCAACTCATAGATCTCAAATTGGTACAACATTCTAGAAAGAAATCTGAAAGTTTGGTAGATTTTAAAAAGATGTGTGTGTGTGTTTTCCCTGTTTGGCATTAGGACACCAAACTTCAGAGTCTTCAGACTTCACACTCATGGTATGTGAGTAAAAGACAGTCATACAGCCGTAATGCTTCTGCTGAGCCATCCCTGGATACCCCAGAAGACTTTTTAAAAGAGGAGGGTATGTACATGCAATGTAACTTAGCCATGGAGCCATGAAGACTTGTATATAAGGACCTGAGTGTGACCTCCAGCATCACACAAAATGAATAAGAAGAACCTGCTATCTCCCAACCTGTCAACTTGTTGCCAATAATGCTCTTTCATAAGCCAGAGAGTACAGCATTTGTTGACAAGCTGGTGACTAGATCCTTTCCTGGCACCACATGTGATATGTTCAGCACACTCAGGAGTGATCCTTGAGAACAAAGGTAGAAATGGCCTTGAGCATAGCCAGGTGTGAACCAGCCACCTACTATTTGCCCTCAGGACAGACCAAGGGAGGCCACAGGTGAAAAATCATGTAAACGTGGGCAGCAGTGGCAGAGTTTGAGATTAAGATGCTAAGTGATTGAATAATGATCACAGCAAGGAAACAAATCCAAAATAGAGCTACAGTATGGGAAAAGGCAGAGAAACATTGCTGCAGGATAAAGTTTTATTAAAATACAACCATATCCATTTGTTGATATATTTTTGTTGACTGATTTTGCACTAAAATACAGAGTTGAGTTGTGTCAAAAAATTGTACAAAGTAGAAAATATTTTCTAACTGGTCCTTTAGAAAAAAAGATTGATGTGTATTATATAGAGAAAAGAACTACAGAAAGTGTTAAAAATAGTAAATATAGAAAGTAGTCTCCAATCAAGATAAATTACCATTCTAATTTCAGTAGATTAAATTTTCTTGGGAAATGTTTTCTTGCTGTCAGTTGTCTCCTTGCTGTCATCTTTCGCCTCCGTTGTGATTTTTGCAATCTCTAGCATAATTTTAACTCATTTTTGAGATATGTAATTAGGAAAACTACTAGCTAGAAATTGTGCCTTTCAATGGTAAGAAGAGAGTGACATGCAGTGAACAATAGCAGGAAGATCTCGGAATCCTATTCCCTAAGCCACTGAGTTATTGATACAAAATATTTTTTAAAAAATGTTTATTGAGACCATTGTGAATTACTAGTCCTTCATAGTTGGATTTTAAGCATAGGGACAGTGTTGACCTCCCTCCACCAGAGCTCCCAGCATGCATCCCATACCTTCACCCTTAGCCTCTGGCCTACCAGAGGCTCACAGGTCCATTTTAAGCTTAGACTGTTATAGGTTTGGGTCTCTTGATTCTATTGTCATTGACTTTGGCTTGGATATTTAGTTCTGGCACTTTTTTTTCCTCCATCAGTGCACCTGAGACCACTTGAACCCTAGGCCCCATTCTCTCTCTCTCTCTCTCTCTCTCTCTCTCTCTCTTTCTCTCTCTCTCTTTCTCTCTCTCTCTCCTCAATTTGTAGAAAAATGCAAAAGTATGAGGTAAAACAAGGTAATTCATATCTCAATGTTCTTTGAAAAAAAAGGTGGGAGCTCTTATCTAGAAGATAAAAATAGAATTTTTAGAAAAGGAGTGGCATTTTTTTTTTGCATAGGTACAGCAAATGTTGGGTAAATTAGAAAGGAAATATCCTTGACCTAAAAAAAAAAAAATACCAGGGGTGTCTCTACTCATAAATCATCCTGTCATAATACTGACTACAGAATCCAGGCATACCCCTAGTTTTTCTTCATGGATCCAGAAAAAGTTCTCCTCAATTAGGGTTGTGACAGTCAGGCTTCTGTTATTAGAGATCTTGGTTTTTGCACAGATCCTATGTCGAAGCCAGGGTGTCATGGGGTGTCTTTTGATTTCATCTCACCGTTAGGTGGCGAGGCAGGGAAACCAGTCGTGAAAGCAAGTTGTTACTGTTTTCTAGTCATCAGGGTGTCATATGAACCCACCCTGGAGCAAGTTGGTGCTAGGGTTGCATTAGAATTTCCCCAGGTGGAAGTTTGATTTCTGGTGTTGGTGCAGAAACCTGTGCCACTTCTAAGGATGGAATTCAAGGTTTGGGGTTGCATGGTCAATGTTCAATCAACTGAAGCCTAAGTCAAGTCACTATGACAAATGTTCAGGTGGTTATAGTACATACTATAAAATGATGAGTTCCTATCCCTATTAAATAAGAACTTCTTTCTATATATAAGATTTACCCATTTTAATGTGCTTCTGTATACAAAAATGAACAATGCCACATGATACTACTAAAGCATATGGGGGTAAAAATAACAAATTAAGAATCTCTATAACCTGGTTCTAACCTGAACTCCGATCCCAAGAGAGACTTTGAGATAAGAAATATTTTAAAAGGTTATTATTGGAGACTTTTGGACAACCATGACATTTGAAATATCCAATTCTTCTTTTTTTCTAAAATGGATTTTTAAAAATTTTAAACTTGTAAAAACAGGAGAAGAGACATTGGCGATTTAATCTGGACCGTAGAAAGGAAAATAGGAATGGTAAGTTACCATCAAGTGGATAAAGAAAGGCCTTCTACACAATGGTGAGGAAAGAAAACTAGTCTGATGTACAGGTCAGAATCCTCCCAGACTCTGAAATGGGCAGTAGCAGTCTTCTCTAGAAACAGAAGCTTAAACGAGGAGGCTGGATGATAGTCTTTTAAGGAAGTAGTCAGATCTTCAGGTCTGTCCCATGCTCCCCTGTACTAGCAGAGCCTAGAAATGATTCTTTATTCAGATAGTCCCTAGGTTAAAAAGCCAGAGTACAAAGGTAAGGTGCTGATCTTGCATTTGGCAGACTCAGGTTCACTCTTCAGCATTCTACATGGTCCTCTGAGCACCACCAGGAATAATTCTTGAGCACAGAGCCAGGAGTAACCGCTGAGCATTGCCAAGAGTGGCCCCAAAACAAACAAACAAACAAACAAACAAACAGAAAACAAAACAAAAATATCTCTAAAGTGAGAAACACTAGGCACATTTGAGCACGGGGTTCTTCTGGGCTGAAAACAGTTGGATTAACCAGAAAACCATGATGAGGACACGCAGTTCTCTTTCCAACTTCACTCCCAAAATACTGACACAAGGAGAAGATGTCCCAAAAGTCTCAGTTTTCTTGGGGCTGAAGGTATGTCCAGGTACTTCTAATTTGAAAATCGGGGAGAGATAGGGGCCAATCAGTACTAGGCCTGCCCCATCCTATGTTAGAAAGATCTCAGCCCAGAGACCAGTTCCCCAAGACACAATTCTTTTAAGAAGTCCACTTTAAAAAAATAAAAAAAGAAGTTCACTTTAGGGGGCCAGAACGATAGCACAATGGTAGAGCATTTGCCTTGCACGTGGCCAACCCCCAGACCGACCCAATGCACCCAAGTCCCCTTGGCCCCTGTCCCCTGTTTTCTCTTTTGAGTTCTTCTCAAAGACAAAGACTTTGTCTCAGGTCCAAAGAGTATTGTCAGCAACTCTCCTACTGTCCTAGAGAAGGGACCTCTTCTTGCTCTTTGGCTTTAGGGAGGCCAAGTTTCAAATAGTATAATAGTACAAATAGTACAAATAGTCAAAGGTTGATTTTAGGTCCTATTTATAGCCCACATCATTTGTTGATTGTCTGAAGGCACTTGAGGTCTAGTAACAAATCTTGCCAAATTTTTTTAAATGGCTTTAATGTAGAAAATAAATTTGGAACGAGTCTTTGTGCCAAAATTATGGGGGAAGGTTCATTGGCTTTGTAGGAATTACTATTTGTCATCCAGAGCCACAACATGAGATGTGATTATGAGGCATGAATAACATCGCTCGTGAATAACAATGCTTTAACTTTCAGGGATAAGTTGTATTTCCTCAGATCTTCAGAGATTTTATTTTCCAGCGCAGTTCCTTAATATTTGTATACCAGTATTTATTAATGTGCCTAAAATGGAGACTTTCAGACAATATAATGTCCAACATTTTCATAGTACTTTTGGTTATTGTCCAGTGAAATTTCAATACCATACTTAATTCTCAAAATACTTCTGGACAATAGAAGGGACAAAAAATTTGACTTGAAGTGATTACAGAAGTAATGTGTACATTTAAAAGCTTAACTAATAACCAAATCCCAGATCTTCTGATACCCAGAATGTAGCTACTATCTTTTGTTCTTGGTTACATACTGAGGCCTACCTAGGGTCCTGAAAGGGGTTGGGAATCAAATCCAGCATGCTCACATGTGCTAGGTATGTGCTTACCATTTAAATCACATCTCCAGCTCATTTACATATTTATACATATGGCAGATAAATAACTTAGAGAAATAAATTTATGTGAAGTGAAGGAATGGTAAGATCTTTGACTGCACTATTTCTTTCTTTCTTTTTTTTTCTGACTTTTTTGGGCCACACTCAGTGATGCTCAGGGGTTACTCCTGGCTATGTACTCAGAAATACTCCTGGCATGGAGGACCATGTGGGACGCGGGGGGGGGGGGGGGATATCAAACTATGGTCAAGACCTGGGTCAGCTGTGTGAAAGGCAAATGCCCTACTGCTATGCACTATTTCTTATTGGCTCCCTTTCTTTCCCTGGAGAAGAACTTATTTCTTTGGGTTTTAGAATGCTTTGCTCCCCATTGTAGCTTTCCATGGAGCACTGGCCCAGATACCTAGGCATTGTCTAGGCATTGCTGAGTAAACCTTTGTTGAAGAAACAAGTGATTGATTGGTTCTAATCACTAAATTCCTTCTCTACCATAATGTCCAGGGAACACTGCAGTTTTAGAGAAGAGACTTGCCTTGGCACTTGGACTCATGTCCTCTGTGAAAACTCTCTTCTCTCTCTGAGAAAGGCAAACAGCCATACGAATCTGGAAGAGAACCACCTCTGCCTGGGCCATGAAGGAAGTCAGTCAATTAGTCAATAGTTATTAACCAGCAGACAAGATAATTTAACTACTTGAGAGAGTCTCTTTTGGGGACTCCTCTGCTGACTTTTTCCAACTAACACAATAAGGCAAATTAAGTTTGGACCATAACAGTGTGTTTTGGCACTCCCCTTTCCTTGCACTATCAATGTGGCAGCAAGTGAAGTGACCACTGACAGCATGAGATGGAAGGAACCACAGACTAGCAGGCAGTTAGCAGATGAAGTGAAGCTCAGGAGAGGTAGCCACATGAACTGAGGAAGAAATGGGCTTAATGAACATCCAATATTTTCCTAGAACTTTTATTTTTATACCACATAACGTTTGTTTCCTGCTAGTAGTCTCAGAATGCATTTGGGTCCTTTGAGGAGGGTGGGCCACAAGTGGCAGTGCTCCTGCCACACCTGGCACACCTGGCAGGACTACTCCTGGCTCTGTGTTTAAGCATCAATCCTGGCAGAGATGTAGGGGGACATATATGGTATCTGCAATGGACTGGTTAAACATGTACAAGGCAAACACTTTATACACTATACTATCAGTTCAGCCCCACCTTTTACAAACATGGAATTGTATCTGACTTGAATAAGAAATGGGGCCCCACCACTTTTGTTCTTGGAACTTTCAATCTTCAGAACTGTGAAAAATAAATTTGTTGTATATGACTCTTACTTATAGAACACACATACATGCGCACACACACACACACACACACACACACAGACACACACACACACACACACACACACACACACCAAGGTCCAAACCTCACTTCTTGTCAACAAAACTCAGGTGAGTAGGTAGTTTAAATTTCTATTCTTGCTCTGTTATACAAGGTGCCTTTTGGGTGTTCTCAGGAAATATAGATGATGGCCCTTGTCAGTCACTGAAAGACTAATGTACTCCAGGAGTAATTCCTGTAGCAGAGCCTAAAGTAATCCCTGAACATCACCAGGTGTCACCACCCCCCTCAAAAAATGATAAGCCAGACCTGATCTTTTTTCAATTGATTATGTATCTGTGTGATGTGTGTATTTATAATAGGGATATTTATTATAATATGTTCTTTTTTTTTTTAGCTGTCTGGGATTGATTTCAGGATCTCACACATTCAAGGCAAGGGCTCTATTCCTAAGCCACATCCTCAGCCAGACTTATCTGTAATGGAGCAGTTTGACAGGTGGAAACTTAAAAAAATGAATACTGTTCCCTGAAGCCATATTCCAGGAAACCACACTAGGATTGCCTCTTATGATAAAAACATTGGCTGCAGAACCTAAAGTGTCATTCTGAGCTACTTCTGCCAGGATGTGATCCGTGACATTCAAGTCTACCCTGAGGAGTTGCTTATTGAAGCGGAGAAAATAGAGTTGTGAATTGTGTATACGTGGATGCTGCCTGTTGTGCGTGAGAATGATTGGACTGGACAGATCCTCTAGGCTGACTAGGAAGATAACTGGTTTTGATTTCTCTGGAGGGTAAAGTGCTCTCTCTCTCTCTCTCTCTCTCTCTCTCTCTCTCTCTCATCCACCCACAAACACACACATTCACTCTTTCTCTATCCATCGTTTTTATAAAAAAAAAGAACTGATGGTGGGGCTGGAGTGGTGGCGTGGAACAGTAAGGTGTCTGCCTTGCCGGGGCTAGCATAGGACAGACTGCAGTTCGATCCCCTGGTGTCCCATGTGGTCCCCAAGCCAGGAGCAATTTCTGAGCACATAGTCAGGAGTAAACCTTGAGCGCTGAGCATCACCAGGTGTGTCCCCCCTCCCCCCAAAAAGTAAAAAGAACTGATTGTATTGGACTTTTTTCTTCTCTCTCTTGTTTCTGGGCCACATCTGGCAGTGCTCAACTGTTACTCCTGGCTCTTCACTTAGGACTCACTCCTGACAGGTTTGGGGGACATCAGGAATGCCAAGAATTGAACCCACAACAGCCACGTGTAGGGCAAACCCCCTCCAGTGTTCTATCACTTTGTCCCCAAGGTACTCAACTTCTGTTTTTTTAATTTTTCTATTTTTATTTTTGCTTAAATAATTTAATCTAAATACAATTTATATTGTCTTTTTTAATTGTAAATATTTAAGCACCATGATTACAAACACGTTTGTAGTTGGGTTTCAGTCATAAACAGAATATTCAGCTTTTTAATATTTTAACTTTCTGGGCTGGTTTCATTTCACTTTTAGGAAAATTCAGAACTTTCAGTCATCTATTTTACCTAGAAGTTGTACTTACATATTATTTCAACCCTACCATAAAAATAAATGAATTGAAAAGAAGATGGACTAATATTTCTTAAAGACCTTCCATCTGCTGGGAAAGTACAAGTGCCCTGTACTTTCTGTCTATGCTGCTCCCATAATAATTTTGTGAGATAATTGTTAAAATACATATTTTATATCTAAGTATAAAACATGTGTAGCTTTATGTAGACCATACAAAGGGTACTCACCCCAGAGATTCCTCTTCAGAAAAACTAACTGCCACTTATGTCATGATACAAGGACATAAGAATTGGTCTGGAGTCACCTGAGACCTTCTAAGCTTCCTTTAGATAAGAAGGCTGGGCTCAGGGAAGAGAGATAGCATGGAGGTAGGGCATTTGCCTTGCATGCAGAAGGATGGTGGTTCAAATACTAGCATCCCATATGGTCCCCCAAGCCTGCCAGGTGCAATTTCTGAGTGTAGAGCCAGGAGTAACCCCTGAGCGCTGCCGGATATGACCCTCAAAAAACAAAACAAAACAAAACAAAACAAAACAAAGAAGGCTGGGCTCACTGGGCCCAAAGGTCACCACTTTCAGAGGCAGGTATAGAAGAGGGGTTGTAGTTGTTTGAGGAGAAAAAGGTCACCAGAAATGAAGGATGATGGATTTGCAAGATAACATATAACTGGGCAAGGCTTGAACTGATACCCCAAGGTCAACATGGCACTGTTCAGTGGGAGAGGTCCCAGCAATGCTGCCTTTGACAAGGTCTTCCACAGTCTGAGCCTGTGCAAAGTTTCTCTGGTGGAACAACAGAGACTACTGGGTTAAGTGTTGCTGTAACATTGTCTTGACGATCAAGAGAAAAAATAGGGAGGCAGGACTAAATGTCTTATCTCGCTGTTTCTGCAGATGAGCAACAAAGCCAATCATACACGTTTCTTCTTGAGTTCTTTAAATATGAATCAGCAAACTGAAGTTTGGAGAGATTAGCTGATTTTCCTAGGTGACAATGTGGTGAGTGTTGGGGCAGATATGTGACCACTGGATTGGCTGACAGTGAGATCCACTGTCTTGTTTCACATGCTTGTGATCTGTGTTCCTCACACATCAGCATTGAGTAAACAAGCAAAGGGGAATTTCACTTGTATTCTTCAGTTAAAATCCTGTCTCTTCCCGCCTCCCCCCAAAAAAGAAGTTGAGAATCTTTAGTCTAAAGTAATAAAGTAGGACTTTGCAGAGATGCATAAAGATCAGGACACAGATTCCTGGGCCTAGAATCACTCCTGTGCTATTGTTTCTGCTTGGTGTGCCTGCCACCTACTGTTCCTTGTGCCACTGGCACCTCATGTGTAACTGCTCTTTAGTCTTCCCTATTTAATTATCCCCAAAGTCCTTGCAAAAATAATAAGGGCAGAAACATAGTCCTGAAAGATTTGGTTGGAATTGTGAAACTATAAATCTGGAAACCCACACACTTGTTTGACCTATGTCTGAAGACATGCCCTGAGTTTTTGTTAAAATGAGCCTGTAATAATTATAAGCAATATTTATTACTTATTGTATGGATTGTCTCATTTAATTCATATTATGCTCTTGTTGAGATAAGCAATACTATTCTCCCCTTTTTTATTTTTATTTTTTAATTTTTTTGTGGGTCACAGCCAACGTGCTCAGGGGTTACTCCTGGCTCTGCACTCAGGAATTACTCCTAGCAGACTCAATCAAACCCAGATTGGCTGCATGCAAGGCAAATAGTACTCACTGTACTATTGCTCTGGTCCTTCTTTTTATAAGTAAAGAAACAGAAGTACAGGGATTTCCAAGAGAAATAAACCTCTAAAACAGGGCAATAAGACCAAAAACTTTGCATCTAAATTTTCTGTAGGTTAGAAAAAAAAGTTCACCTTTAACAGATAGGGATTATAAATTAACATGAATATTCACAAAATTTGGAATCCAATTACATAATTTCCTCTACAAAATATAAAAACTATATTTTTTCCAAACTGTAGAGTCTCTTGAGCAACCCTTGAAAGACATTGCAAAGTATTACTCCTAAAGCAGAAAATATATCTAATTCTTATTATGAACAAGTATATAACTTTTTTAACTATGAAACCATTCATCTGAGAGAATGAAATACCATTTTAGTGTTTGTTTTAGACACTTCTTGGTATAGCACTAAAGAAACATACTTCCTTTTGCAGCACATCTTTTTGTTTTGTTTTGTTTTGTTATTTTGGGCCACACCTGGTGATGCTCAGGAGTTACTCTTGGCTATTCACTCAGAAATAGCTCCTGGCTTGGGGGACCATATGGGATTTTGGGGATAGAACTGAGGTCTGTCCTGGGTCACCCCCGTGCAAGGCAAATGCCCTACCACTGTGCTATTGTTCCAGCCCCTGCATCACATCTTTTCACGTCAGGTGGTATTGTGCTCCAAAGGCTACAATTCTCATGAATTTCACAGGTATATATAGTTCAGATCGAAAAGGCAATTCTCATTGCTCACCCCATGGAAATACTGAACACAGGTGAACTATAATTTTTACCAGAATCACCCTGTATTCTAGTGGCCTTTGGAATTGTTTTGGTGGAATATTCTGCTTTCAAGACTCACAATCATTCTCTGATACTTTGAAGTTTGTTCTTCACTTTCCCAAGAATGCTCTTTTATCCTCTACTTTCAGTCATAATTCTTGGAACCCTCTTTTTAATTTGATTCACCATGTTGTGGAGTGGGACAAAAAGTCACAGTATTCTCAGCTACACTGAAGATCTCAGGGAATTTTTTTTCCTAGTATCTTTGGCTTTTATATGTTGCTAGAAAACTCAAATCACATACGTATGTGTGTGAATGAGAGGAGAGGAAGAAAGAGAGAAGAGAGATACGTGAGGAGAGAGAGAGAGAGAGGAGAGAGAGAGGAGACAGAGGAGAGAGAGGAGAGAGAGAGAGAGATCTGTTCAAAACTGTACTCTGGGTCAGAGTTTCTAATCTCTGGGGGGAAAGCATTGCCCTGAGAAAGAGGGCAAAGGTCTGCCATTTTTGAGCTGTGTGGGAGTGCGCAGACTATGGCTTCAAGAGAGTGCTGACTCTCTAGGGAAAAAGAACCTAGTTATATTTCAGAGATAAAAGAAAGGTCGATGAATGGGAGAGGTATAGATACCATGCTGTCTTCTTTACAGTTTTTCTGGGTAATAACCATTGATTTCTCATCACTTTAACCTGGAAGAGACAACTGGTAAAAAGTGGTAAATACTGTGATGGGCCAGTCATATGTACCTTCAATGAAGGACAAGATGTCTCCTCTTTATCTGGCTCAATCCCTATCCCTATAATCAGCTCTTTCTAGAATTTTTATGATGTGAAAAACTTCTTCGACCAAAATAATGCTCCTCCTAGGGCTTCTCCCTTTAACCTGTGATCCATGGGAAATGCAGAGACATGGCCATATCATTGAATTCAGTCAAATCTAAAGAACTTTGGTCAAGACTAATGCTGGGGCTAGATTGCGGTTGGATGGCTCCTGCTATGCTCAACATTACTTTCTTCCTTCTGCTTCAATTGGAGTTTGTCCCTGGAGGCATTCTTGCACAAAGTAGTGGAGGTTTTTTTTTTCCCCAGAGGAACCAATGTGGGACTTAAGTATGCAGAACAAATTATATCTGGAAATCATCTCTTCTAAAGGAGAGGTTGAAGCTCTTGACATTTTCTGTAAGTGATCACATGCAGAGATAACCTCCTCTTCAGAAGGCTGAGTAGCACATCAATCTTTTCTAGAACTGCAAGTCTTTGACAAGGGTCCTGTGAGTGTCCTTCAGAACGTCTTTTGTCTTTCCCTAGGAAAGGCAGCCAAACTAGCAATGTCAGTTCTTGTATGGGGAGAGAGGAGAGCTTACCTTGGCTCAAATCAGCCAGTATTGGTAACTAATTCTTGGAATTGTGCTATGTGAATCTTCTCTTTGAAACTGCACTTCAGATGAAAATAATCTTCATCTTTTATAAATCATCCTTTTTCCTCACTTTCTTACAACTATTAAGTATTGTGCTATCCCTCATAAATAAGACCAAAGATACAAGTTCCTCAGTCTCCATATTTATTTTGTGAAGGGATTACTATATAGATGTATGAGGGTTTAAATTGTCTTAGCAGTCCCAGTCTTTCTTGGTTATAAAGGGCCATTTTCCCCACAAGAAGGCCGTTCTTTTTTTCTTTTTCTTTTTTTTTTTTTTGGTTTTGGGGTCACCCCCCAGTGATGCTCAGGGGTTACTTCTGGCTATGCACTCAGAAATCGCTCCTGGCTTGGGGGACCATATAGGACTATCGAAGTGTGGTCCGTCCTAGGGTTAGCATGTGCAAGGCAAATGCCCTACTGCTGCGCCACTACTCCAGCCCCAAGAAGGCAGTTCTTTACTGAGAAAGAAGTTGGTATCACTGAGACTGGAGGCCACAAGCTGAATGTTTATTTTGCCTCCCCATCACGAAGTCATATGTTGAAACCCTAACTCTTGTTGTGATGGTATTAAGCTGTGGGCCCTAGAAAAGTAATAGGGCCTAAGGGCCTCATCAACAGAATTAATTTCCTCATAAAAGATACCCTGGACACTTAGTTCAGTCCCTTTATTATTATTTGTTAATATAAGGAGAAGAAAGCCAGAAAAGGCCCCTCACCCTGTTAGCAACTTGGTTTTCCCAGGTTCTAGTGCTGGTTTTCTTACGCTTTTCCCATTCATATCCCCTTTTGTTCAAGATATTTTTAAGTAATATTAGGTATACAGGTAGACAACATAGATATACAAAATTAATTTACTGATAATACATCATACATTTATCTTAAAACAAATTTTAAATATTTTGGTGTCTCATATTTAATTATGTGTGTCCATGTGGCAATACACAGAAATTAGGCTCTAGAGCTATGATAAATACAGTTCTGTAGTTCAAAACACCCTCAAAACACAATAGAATAAAGTGTGTGAGGGAAATAGCCCCTGAGAGAGCAAGCAGGCACTAATTAAATATCACTGAGGACACCTACTTGGAAAGAAAGTCAATGGAGTACAGCTCAGCTATTTAAAAAGCTGTGTTTTGTGACAATGTGGATGTAATTGAGGTGATTAGGTGAAGTGAAATTGCTTAGAAAGTGAAAGACAAGCATCTGGTGGCTTTCTTCATCTGTGGAATATAAATGACCAAGCTCAACAAATTACAAATTAAAAAAATTACTCATAGATGCTTTGAAAAACAGAGTTACTGGGTGAGGGAGAGGCACGGCATACGAGACAGAGATTCTCAAATGTATCTGGTCTACTGCTTCTTAAAAAAATAGTAAAACAGAGAAAGCTTCTCCAATTGCTCCTGAGGTTCTTTCACCAACCTCCCCATTTTTCCACAGCCCCCCCTGGGGCACTTTAACTTTACTTAAATTCTTTAATTTATCTTAACTTTGACAAAGGTTGATCTAGGGGACAATTTGATAACAGGAATGAAACAAATAGCTTTGTTGGTAATTACAGAGGTGTGGAGCTATATTCCTGAAATGTATATAGTATTAAAAAATAAAATTTTTGTTACAGTTCTGTTGTTCCAGAACTATTGAGCTTGGTTCTGGAAGTCCAAGCTAAGATACCAGAGAAGATTAGATAGATAGAGTCTGATAGAGTCAAATGCCTGCCTGTGTGTGCATGCACGGAACGTGCGCACGCATGCGCGCACACACACACACACACACACACACACACACACACACACACACACACACACACACATATCCTTTGGAAGATCCAGGCTGTAGCAAGAAGGTACTTCGTAATATGAACTTGGGTTTTTATTTTCTTTCAACATTTTCTTTTTATTTGAATGATTTCTTACCAAGATCAATACTTTTTTCTCTCATCAATTTATTTATTCCAGGAAAGAAACTACCTTAGAACCTCAAGAATGTCATAAATAATATCTTTTAGAACCAAAATGTCTTGAAGGCCAGGAAAGGATCCCTAGGTTAAGGAAGTAGTAGATTTGAGATAAGTAATTATTCCCCGAACTTCCTCTACTTGGAGGGAGGGAGATGAGAGGGAGATGAGAAGTTGTAAGAATTTCCAGAAAAGTTTGGGAGTATGTGAAGGAAGGTGCTTTCATCTTCTTGCATCCCTTATGTCAGTGCTTCTTTTTTTTTTTTTTTTTTTTTTTTTTGGGCCACACCCGTTTGACGCTCAGGGGTTACTCCTGGCTATGTGCTCAGAAATCACCCCTGGCTTGGGGGGACCATATGGGACGCCGGGGGATCGAAGCGCTGGTCCTTCCTTGGCTAGCGCTTGCAAGGCAGACACCTTACCTCCAGCGCCACCTACCCGGCCCCGTCAGTGCTTCTTGATCTTTTTCTAAACATGACTCCTTCCAACTTTGTTTCCTTGCTGTGACCACTATGTCCTAATGGTTGTTTCCCGGTCTTATGCCATGACTCTCCATTTACATTGATTATTATCTGTGGACCATTTGAAATATCTTGGGGACCTCCAGGGAATAATGTGCCCCCTGGCTGAGAAATACCAACTTAAAGAACATAAATATATTGTCTTGTGGTTCTGTGAAGTCCACGATAAAGGTGAATCAATTCCTGTCATTTAGATCTTTTCTACATGACAGAAGAGAGAGAAGAGAGGGAAGAGGAAGAGAGTAAAATGGAGAGAAGTGATGATGAAGGAAAAGAAAGGAGAAAGAGAGGTGACAGGAAGAGAAAAAGAAATATCTAGCATCTTTTCTTTGATTAGGATCCCATCCATGCTACCCCTTTTTAACTTTAATTTCTCCTTTACTCCAACAGTTGTCACACATGAAGTGGGAATAAATAGGAGAAACTCAAGTTATGGATTTGGTAAATTGAGAGAGAAAGGTATTCAGATAATCAATTATGACCAGACAGAAGAGAGCAGAGACTGGTGGCAAGATCTAGCTAAATCATATGCCTGGGCAAGTAAGGGTATATTACTTCAGGCCAATTACAACATGGGGGTTGGTGTTCCATGTATTTGAGAAGCACCTAGAGGTAGCAGGGAAAGGTAGAAAAGAAGCTTTGGAAGCATGTAGAATTAGATGGATAATGCAATAGTAGCTTTGACCAGCAGCTAAACTTCATCCTCATTTATTTCAAGCATTTCAGTGACACTCATAAAAGATTCAGATCTGGGCCCGGAGAGATAGGACAGCGGTGTTTGCCTTGCAAGCAGCTGGTCCAGGACCTAAGGTGGTTGGTTCAAATCCTGGTGTCCCATATGGTCCCCTGTGTCTGCCAGGAGCTATTTCTGAGCAGACAGCCAGGAGTAACCCCTGAGCACCGCCAGGTGTGGCCCAAAAAACAAAAACAAAAAAACAAACAAAAAAAAAACAAAGATTCAGATCTAAAATCCCCCCCCTATTTTATTTTTCGCATTTTTGCACTTTTTTTTTTTTTGGTGAGAATAAAAGTTTTTATCTCCAGCTCCTCCAAAATATCACTGCAGCACTGTGACTTGTGCCTTTGATTTGCATCTTGTTGGAAGAGCTGTTAGGTCACAGCATCCTGTAGCATATGTAGCTCTGAATCTGGAAGCTTTGTTTGCAGGAGTGAAGGGAGAGACACCTAGCAAAACCCTTTACCACAGGTCCCCCAATGAATGCCTCCTCCTAAATTTATTGGGAAAAACTTAGTATTTCATCTTCACCTCTTATGGAGGTGGCCATAAGCCTTTGCACCAAGCCTGTTTGCTTTTCAGGCTATGGGGTGGAGCCAGGCTAGGCTCTTTGGGTGCAATGCAACTTTACAACCATGCCTGTACCTTCCCACAACCCAAATTGTGAGGAAAATCCAAGCTTTCATCTCAAGCCCAGCGACTCGTGCTTTTGGTTTGGGCTGTTGGGTTGAAAGGACTCTGGGAAGGCGCCCAGCATGTACATCTCATGCCTCTGAGTCTAGAAGCTTTGTTTGCAGGCTGGTGGTAAAGGGGGCAGACAAACAGTAAAGGTCCCAGTCTTGTACTCTCTGGCTAGGTGCCACCTCCTCCATTTTTGTAGGAAAAACTAAACAACAACAACAACAACAACAACAGCAACAACAAAAATCAGCTCTAAGCTCATGTCTTGTCTCTTTCAGTTCTTTTATATAATGGGATATGGGTATTAATCTCTAGGTTCAGGACTGCTTTCCAGTTTCCAGTTTTCTTGAGTATTCTTAGGTTAGATTTTCGGTATCAATGCAGGCTTGTGAATTTCTAGTTTTACAGGGATTGTTTGTTTTTATTTGAACTGTTATTGTGTGTAGATGATAATCCACAGACAATTTTGACTTAAATAAAGGGATCAGAGAGATAATACAGGGCTTTATTTAGTCCCTTGCATGTCATATTTGCCTGGAATTTGAGCCCTTACACCCCCTAAAAACTATAGGTAATGTTTCATTTTAAATAAAAATGTCCTAATCCATACTTAGTTGCACATCTTAATAAATACTTCAAAACCTCTTTTTTTGTTTTTGTTTTGGGGCCACAACCAGTGACGCTCAGGGGTTACTCCTAGCTATGTGCTCAGTAATTGCTCCTGGCTTGGGGGACCATATGGGATGTCGAGAATCAAACCATGCTCAGCTGCGTGGAAGACAAGCTGTGCTATATATATATAGCTCAGGCCCCTGAAGTGATTTTTCATGCTGGCTCTAATTAGAAAATTCTGATATACTATTTAAATAAAGGCAAGAATATGATTGAGTTAAGTGAGGGCGGGGTTCTGTGTACAGTGAAGTCCAACCTGGAACCGAAATATCTGGGTCAGAGAGGAACTCTTGGGTAATAGATTTGGATACAATCCATCTCATGCTATGCAGCCGGATGCAAATTATGACTAAGTAAACTAAGCTATAATTTTGATAACGATGAGGAATATAAGGAGCAAGGAGGATGATTTTATATTTTGTTTATCCTTTTAGTTATTATTTTTTTCAAACAGAGCTACATTTGACTCTTCACTTTATTTAGTCCTACATGATCCCAGGGAAGGGTCTCTCTTAGTGTGAAACTTTGCAAGACACCTGGTTTATCTAAAATAACCATATTTCAGCAAATGAAGAATCAGTGAGGTAGTGTTTGCAGCTTCAGGTCTCATCCTTCCCCTTTGAACACTAGCTACATTTTGAGTTTAGCTTCAAAATTAACATCTGTAGTCCTTGCAAGGTCAGGTGGTAGAATTGCTCTCGAGATTCGGGAAGTTATGCTCTGCTCTTTACACGTCGACTGACTGCTTCTTCAACCTTTGCCGCACTTACCTCCAGCATTAAATAGCCCTTTCCCAGGGACTTCTTTTCCTGGCAGCTCTCAAGTAAGCGACCAATGAGGCTGTAAACTACATTTCCCATAACTCCATGCGCCGAACAGCCTTGCTTGGGTGTCTCCTTAAGCTGCCTTATAAATAATGCTGTATCGAACCTACATTTACTTAGTTATTATTATCCACTTTTCCTTAATTTTTTTAAAAGTAGTATCTCTCCATCTTTATCGACCTATTGTTTCATTCTTTGACGAAAAGGCCTCTAGCAAGAGAAAAATAATTCAGGCTACTGTTTTGGACACCCGCTTCGGTGCACCGGCCATGCAAAGCCCCCGGGGGCCTGGGAGTGTCATTGGTGGATGACCGCAGCCCCTGCAGCTGCCACCACGACCATGGCCTCCTGCAGCAGCGGCCTCGCGGTCGCGCGCCTCCTGTCACGCTTCCTCCTCCGTGAGTCCTGCCGGCTGTCTCTTTTCTAGTCGTCCGCGAGTTCCAGCTCTGTTTTTTTCTTTCGGATCTAGCGTCTCTGCCCCGAGATCGCTAAACTGGGCCCTCTGGGACAGACCCAGTCCCAAGCTGGGGTGCCTTCCTTCCCTCCACGGGTTGGAGAGAGCTTTGCTAGATTTGTGGGGGTGATGGGCATGCATCTTGACAGGTCCAGGATAAACTCAGCAAGGAGGGAAGAAAAGCAGGGGCAGAATGTTTCAGTAGGAAAGTGGGGGTACAGCTGGCCTTTGGACTGATTAGACCAATCTTAAGGAACAACTAGATTGTAGAGCAGTAGTAGGTAGGTGGGTTCTGTACCCAGAATAGGCAGAGCCCAGAGATACTGAGACGCTTTGGATGAAGTTGCAAATATGTTGCAATATATAACATATATAAGTTGCAAATATGTTGGTTAAATATGTCTACACCGTGCGCAGGCAAACCCTTCCGTTCTTGAAAAAATTATTACCCAAGGTTCTAGTCTTTTGAGTAACGCTGACAGTTCGAAATTCTTGTGTTCAAAGTCTTTGTGTTTGTGAGTAGCTAGTAGAGAGACTTTGGAGTCAGCTACTTCAGGGCTTGACGTCTGGCTTACTAATCTATATAATAAACCTTGGATACTTTTCTAAGGTTCATAGTTTGTTTCAGCTTACTTGAAAAATAATGTCATATTGCTTGAGGCAATAATACTTGTAAGATTTTATTATGCTTTCGTTTCCAGGTGATTGTTAGTAAAAAAAAAAAAAAAAAGTGTCACACCAGTTGTCAGATGCCAAATGAAACAAAGCCTGCATCCTAGAATTGACAGAGAGGCTAATCTGGATTCATTACAAAATACGGGAAACAAGTTCTATGAAGTCTTGGGTTGTAATCGATCTGAACTGAACATAGTTTTTTCTTCTTCAGCTTTGCTTCTTATTTTCTTTTCTGAATATTGGCCTTAATGTAATTATTTCTTGAAGATTTTCTTCTAAATGTCTAATGAGTGAGCTCAGAAGCTACTAAATAATACCAAATTGCATGGGAACAAGTAACTGACTTTGGCAAATAGAGAAAATTTACTTAGGAGAGTCTTATTGTATGATTGAAAGGCCAATTGAGGTGTTGTTGGCCAAAAAAACAAACAAACAAAAAAATGGGACTGTGATGAGATAGACAGTACAATGTGGGTAGTGAACTTCCTTTGTATATGACTGACCCAGTTTTCATCTCTGGTATCCCATATGATGCTGAGTACTGTCAGGAAGAACTAGGAGTAAACCCTGAGCACTGCTGAGTGTGCCCCCAAATAGAAAGAAAAACAAAAACGATGACTAAATGGATTAATAAACCTTTTTTCTCCTTTCCTTTTACTCATCTGAGATTTTAAAAATCTCTGCCTCCATTGACTTCTTGTGTCTAAGTACTAGGAGAGGTGAAAGAAAGGAAGATTATCCAAACTCAGCAGGGGTCCTCAAACTTTTTAAACAGGGGGCCTGTTCACTATCCCTCAGACCATTGGAGGGTCTGACTATAGTAAAAACAAAACTTATGAACGAATTCTTATGCACACTGCATATATCTTATTTTGCAATGAAGAAACAAAACAGATACAAATACAATATGTGGCCCGAGGGCCATAGTTTGAGGACCACTGATCCAAAGGAACAGAGACTGGTGAACTGTTTTAAAGGCTATCACAAATTACTTAGGCACGAATATACTATAGAATTTGGGGGGGGGAAATGTTGTTCCCTGTGTTCTCTTCATTTCAGTTTATGATGGTTCATTTGTGTTAAAGGTCATAAGTGTTGCAATATTGATTTGTGTTAGAGAAAAAAACAAAACCCCAAACTCTTCTAGACGCCTTCAAGAGTCCTGTTGGCATTGAGCGACAGCCTCAAATATTTAGAAATACCTGAGCAAAGAAAGATCTTTGCCCAGGAGATAGATTCAACACAGTTTTGTAGTGCAGTGTGTATATATGTATCTGTGTACATATATATACATACACACACATATATATATATATATATATATATATATATATATATATATATATATATATAATAAGTGGGGGGTGGACTGGGAATCCAATTGAAATGGGAAGTTAAAAGAAATGAAAATAATGTGTGTGTGTCTGTGTGTGTGTGTGTGTGTGTGTGCTCGCGCGCCGTGCTGTGCCCAGGGGTGCTCTGGGCTTACTCCTGGCTCTGTGCTCAGGGAGCACTCCTGATGTTGCTGGGTACTATATGTGGTGCTGGGGATTGAAAACACCTGGTTGTAGTTTAGCAGAGGAAGCCCTGGACATTGATGTTTCATATCTTATTTCCTTGAAAAACCAAGTCTTTATTTTAGAAACATAAAGTAGTCTTACATGCATCTTTGTCACCTAGAGAAACTTGTTCTTCCTTAGAGTTATAAATCAGGATCTCTGTAGGGGAAATAAGACATTTTGTAATTGTTTATGTGCATTTTAAATATTAAGGATTTTTAAAATTGGGTTGTGCTATATAATTGATGGTTTATTGAAATAAATGAGTCTTGTCTTACTAGTAAGTGGGACTTCTCAAAATCAGTGTTTTAGACTTGATTAAGTAACTTATAGTTAAATAAACCTTATTATTATTATTATTATTATTATTATTATTTTTGGTTTTTCGGGCCACACCCGTTTGATGCTCAGGGGTTACTCCTGGCTATGTGCTCAGAAATCGCTCCTGGCTTGGGGGGACCATATGGGATGCCAGGGGATCGAACCGCGGTCCTTCCTTGGCTAGCGCTTGCAAAGCAGACATCTTACCTTCAGCGCCACCTTCCCGGCTCCAAATAAACCTTATTTTTTTATTTTTTGTTTTTTTTTGGGTCACACCCGGTGGTGCTCAGGGATTACTCCTGGCTGTCTGCTCAGAAATAGCTCCTGGCAGGCACGGGGGACCATATGGGACACCGGGATTCGAACCAAGCACCTTTGGTCCTGGATCGGCTGCTTGCAAGGCAAACGCTGCTGTGCTATCTCTCTGGGCCCAATAAACCTTATTTTAAAGTAAATATTGAATACATAATTTTGCATTTTATTTTTATTTTATTTTATCTTATTTGGGGGTGGTACATCTGGCAGTACTATAAACACACACTTGGCTCTGTGCTCAGTGGTTTTTGGAGGACCTTAGAGATAAGTGATTGAATCTGGGTTGGCCACATACAAGGCAAGTAACTTACTCGGGGTGGCGAACAAGTTGGACACAAAGAGCCAAAATTTTAAACTGTGAGAGTCAGAGAGCCACACCACACCTGCCAAAACAGACAAACACTCACACAAAAGCATCTAATTTGAACAATAATATATTAAACACATATTGCATTTTGCCATTTTGAGTGCGGGTCAAAATCCTGCAGTGATGGTGAGGGTGTGCTGCGTCCTCCACACTAAGAACGAACGGCAAGATGCGACACAGCATGTGACACACTGGTCCCGTCCCCGTCCCATCCCCGTCCGTCCCCCAGAAGCAGCATAACAAAATCTAAACTTGGCAAAGAGCCACAGTATACAAAATAATGATGAGAGGCAAAGAGCCGCATTCGTTTTGGCCGGTCGCATGCGGCTCCAGCGTGTTCACCACCCCTGCTATAATATTTCTCTGGCCCTAGTTTTACATTTGAATGGGTTTGGGGTAAGGCTAGTCTGCTGAATTAGTCCGCTGCATTGTAAGGTTCTATAAAAAAAAAAAAGTGTCTGTTGGCTGAGGATGCAATTCTGTTTAATGATTGTGCTTTTAACTCTACTACTACAGCCATGAATAGATAACAAACAAGGACACCTTTTGAGAGGCAGTTTGGAGGATGAATGTTTCATGAACAATCCTTGGTTCTTGCTTGAAGTCTGTTACTGCTTGGACTGGCCGTGCTCTGTGCCCTTACTGGGCAGGCAACTTGGGCCATTGTTTACATCCTTAAGTCTGCTGCCATCTGATCAGAGGCTGCTTTCTTTAGGAAAGAGAACTCACTGTGACTGATGGATCCAAATTTATTACAGCATCTTTTTTAGATTCCTCAGACTCTTCCCTTTGCAGCCTTTATTGCTCTTCTTACTTCTGTTCCTTTTTTAATGCAGAGATTTTTCTAAGTTATTTAGCCCACTTTCCATTTTTTAAATTAAAACAATCACTCAGAATCCTCTTGGAAATTACCTTCTTTCATCAAATAAAAAGAAAGTGCTCCCTATTTGTACTTAGGGTGGCTAGGGACCCCCTTGCATTATTTCAGTGCCCCATTCCTCATTTTGAGAAACGTGTGTGTGTGTGTGTGTGTGTGTGTGTGTGTGTGTGTGTGTGTGTGTGTCAGGGCTTCGGGGATCATATGAGGTACAGGGAATTGAATCTAGGTCAGTTGCATGCCAGACAAATGCTCTACCTGCTATATTATCTTTCTGGCCCTAACACTGGTGGTGCTGTAACTGGCTCACAGACAGCCTGTTTCATATGGATGGAGCCTGAATCCATCTTATTCACCTCTGAACTGCTAGCCCCTGATAGATAGCCTGGCACAGTGAATATCACAGAGCAGTCTGGTCTTTTCATTCAATACCAATGATAATAGTGGTAATACTGATAATTTTTAGCTTACATAAAGTAGCCATGTCATACTTGAAAATGGTATACTTGGCGACCATGTGGGCTATGAACTTGGAATGAAGACTTTTTTAGCCTGTTTACTGCTGTATTTGATCAGTATCACAGTGTCCCTGTGGGCAGCCATTCTGTTTGCAGATGGAGGTTAAGGGAGATCAAAAGATTTGACTGGGTCCTGACAAGTGGATTAAAATGATAAGCTCATGCCCCAGGGTCTTTTCAACTGTTCCCTGGGGCCATCGCAAGATTTGGCTTCCCAGCAAATCTACAAACCTACAAAGTGACTCCACATTCCCTGGATGTGGTCCAAAGTGTATCGGCATCAACCATTGGCCCTGGGAAATTCTTCCACGGGGTGGGGGGCAGCCTCAGACCAACCTAATGTTAAGTATGAAAGGGCAGTTTAAAATGCTGGTAAAGTGAAATGAAATGCCTCACCGTATATTGAATATTTCATACTTTTGATTGATAGAAAAACTTTAATTTCACATAATTAAGAAGTTTATCACTATTGGAAAATGAGTTGCAAAAAGTTCTTACTTGTTGTGAAAAAGTTTGCCTCTTAGTTGCAGCTCACCTGTTATTTACAGATACCAAACTGGCTTAAAGAGTTGAGTGAAGTGGGAAGAGCTGGTGGTTGCTTAGCAAATGTTATTTGTAGGAATAACACCTGTATCTGGATTTAACTTGATCTACATGTTTTTGAATGCTAGTTTTCTTTATACAGTGAAACTGGTTCTGGATCCTGGAGAATAGGAGAATAGATTTTTAAAAAAATGTTTATAGTCTGCATGTCTCATTGAAAAAGTGACTTGTAAAGTTATCAGAATCACAAGATAGTTCCTGCATTAGAGACTTTTTTTTTTTGCAATTAGATAAATAGAAAGCTGTCATGTGGTTTTGTAATATAAATTTTTTTTTTGTTTTTCAGTGCAACCAAATGGAGCTCGACATTGTTCCTATACAGCTTCTCGAAAACATCTGTATGTTGACAAAAATACGAAGGTTATTTGCCAGGGTTTTACTGGTAAGCAGGTATGTGTAGCAAGATATTTTTGTAGATATACAAAGAAACTGAACCTATTGTAATATTATGTAATAAATTTAAAACATAGTATGTTTAATATAATTTATATAATGTTTTTAATTTATAATTTTTATATGAAAATTTCTGATTTTTGTATTATAAAAGGTATGTGTAGAAAGTATACACTATTGCTTTGGGGTCCAATCTCAGAAGATAAGATGCAGTTTGTCAACCCTTGAGATGAAAATTGTGTTTAAACTAACCTTGAAAATTCCTCTTTGTGAGCATATGATGTTGGAAACTCACTTACTCTCAACATCTGTAATACCACTGGTTTTCCTTTATGGAAAAGATGATTTTTTTTTTAAAAAAGCTAGATAAAGTAGAATTTTATGCTTAGATTAACACAAAACACAATTAAATACAGATCTACATTCAGTATGGGAGGCCTTTCTCCCCCGGGCCAAGCTAAGCTGTGCCTGGCAAGAAACCCCTAAATGTGACACATCCTGGCTCTCTGGGCCAATGGCTTAATGGTTTTCAAGGAGTTTTGAAGGCAGAATAGCCTGAAGTATTTTAATTTGCTCTCATTCATTTATATTCATGTTTTTTTTTCCTATCCCCTGTCTTTATCATTGGATTTTTATTAAATCTGAAGGGATCAGCCTATGATTCCACAATAAAATGCAGTATGATCTCCTCCCTTTCTCTGCTTTCTAAGTTTGTTTATTCTTGGGGTCACACCTGGCGGTGCTCAGGGGTCACTCTTGTCTCTGAGCTTAGGAATTACTCAAGATGAGCTTGGGGGTGCTGAGATCAAATCTGGAACTGTTGCATGAAGGCAAATGACCTAACTTCTGTATTGTCACTCTAGTACCTCTCATTTTTTGGGGGGGCTCAGGGGTCACACCTAGTGGTGCTCAGGGGTTCTTCCTGGCTTGGTACTCAGGGGTCATTCCTTGTGTCGCTCAGCAGACCATGCAGGATGCCAGCTCCTATCTGCTATTTTAATTCTCTGTAACCTCTCTGTTAAGCCGATTGGCATCCTTTTAGGTATTTTTCTTGCTTTTACAAACATATTTATTTTTACAGGAATACTTGTATCACGGATTTATAGCCGACAGACAAGTATGTCTATTAAATAGAAGCCTAAAAGTAAAACTGGGCATCAAAGATTTGATCCTAATTTTATCATTTTAAATTTTAATAGCTACCATTTGGGTGCTTTTCATATAACGCTCCTGCAGACTTGCAGTTCTGTCAAGGTAGATGGAAGAGAATATTCCCTTATTACTTAATCCAAAGTTTCTTTTTCTTTATTATCAAAGGAGGTGCAAGCAAGATAAAATCAGTGTGTGAATCTTTTTTTGTAACGTCAAAATTGATCATTTTTCTGGCTGATTATTTTTCTACCTGTTGTACTGTATTTTGGTAACCTACAACAGGAGTATCGACATGTGTTTTAGGCTTGGTGATTGTGGAGTCTGCTCCTACCACTCAGCAATATTGTACTATAAGGAGTTGGCATAAACAATAAACAATGAATGGAGAGGGCTGTATGCTGATAAGAAACTTCATTTACAAACTCTGGCAGGACAAATCTCAGTGCCAACTTCCAATGGGCTTCTTAAACTTTTCCCTTTCACAGTCCCTTTGTACCTGAGAAGTTTTTTTTTTTTTTTTTTCCGGGCCACACCCATTTGATGCTCAGGGGTTACTCCTGGCTAAGCGCTCAGAAATTGCCCCTGGCTTGGGGGGACCATATGGGATGCCAGGGGATCAAACAGAGGTCCTTCCTTGGCTAGAGCTTGCAAGGCAGACACCTTACCTCTAGCGCCACCTCGCTGGCCCCATGTACCTGAGAAGTTTTTATGTGGCCCGGGATAGATAGAATTTAATTTGGATTTAATTTAATCAATTTGAATTTAATAAGTAAATTATTAAATAATACTTCAGCTTGGATAGGTACCCAAATTAAACATTTACTGATAATAAATCATATGTCAAAACAATATTTTTGCTATCCCCTTAGTTTGTTATGTGCCCAGACCCATAGACTAAGAAGTTAGGATGGAGGATGATGCTTAAATAATACAACTTAAAAAAACATTTAGACATTGTTTTAAAATTATGTCATTCTTTTATTTTCTTTTGAGTACCACAGCTGATGGGTGGTACTCAGAGGCCACTTCCAGCTCTTTCCTGAGAAGTTGCTTCCTGGGATGAACTTCAAATGAATCCTACATACATAGCATGCAGTCTGGCATTTGTGTGTGTGCTTATTTATTCTACATATAGATGATGGCATTTTGATTTCAGAGTGGATTTCAACAATGCAGGTCTCCAACAGGAAGATTGCCCTGTCCTTTCCTGACTTCTCTGCAATGCTAACCTATTTCTTTTTGTTTGTTTGTTTGTTTTTGGTTTGTGGGCTACACCTGGTGATGCTCAGGGGTTACTCTTGGCTATGCACTCAGAAATTGCCCCTGGCTTGGGGGACCATATAGGACACTGAGGATCGAACCATGGTTCGTCCTAGGCTAGCACAGGCAAGGCATACGCCCTAATGACTGCACCACTGCTCCGGCCCCAACCTATTTCTTTTTTAACTGTGCATGGGATAATCTAATGGGAAAACTAAGGAAAGAAAATGTTAGATGAAAGAAAGTTTTATTCCTCTTTAGCTCTACTTTGGGACTGAAAAACTGATTCAGTTGAATTTATCTAATAGTACAGGTCACTGCTTCTTTAACTTTGCTGTGAGAGATCAGTTTAGTTGTGTATTTAGTTTTAATTTCTTTTATTTATTTATTTATTTATTTATTTATTTTTGGTTTTTGGTTTTTGGTTTTTTGGCCACACCCGGCAGTGCTCAGGGGTTACTCCTGGCTGTTTGCTCAGAAATAGCTCCTGGCAGGCACGGGGACCATATGGGACACCGGGATTTGAACCAACCACCTTTGGTCCTGGATCGGCTGCTTGCAAGGCAAACGCCGCTGTGCTATCTCTCCGGGCCCCTTGTATTTATTTATTTATTTATTTATTTATTTATTTATTTTTAACTTGATTTATTGATTGGTTTTTGGACCATACCCAGCAGCACTCAGGGGCCACTTCTGGCTCTGCATTCAGAAATTGCCCCTGGCAGGCAGGCTGGGGGACCATATGGGATGCTGGGGATCAAACCGGGTCCCTCCCGGGTCACTGCATGCAAAGCAAATGCCTCACCACTGTGCTATCTCTCTGGCCCCTAGTTTTAATTTCTAAATGAATGCAGATTAATACTTTCATAAATAAATTAAATCATAGCAGTATCCTATTGTTTAAAAAAAGTTTGTGGACATCACTGTTATTTGTGAACATCACTTTTACTGATTTTTTTTTTATCAAGTTAAATTTTTCTTGTCCTTTTTAGGGGGTGTTTTTGTGTGTTTGTGTAAGTTTAACTGACTGGATTGGCAATAAGAACCTGCAGATTATACTTGAATAGTGCTGCTGTGGAGAGTAGTAGCTTGTTCCTGATTTTAGACAAGTCAGTTAACATGCCCAGGACCTAATTTCTATTTTGTTTTGTGTTTTCTTTTTGGCTTATGCCTGGCTCTGTGCTCAGACAGGGCTCAGGGGTGTTTTTTTTTTTTTTTTTTAATGACTGAAACGCAACTACAATTATGTATGTAACCATGGTCCTTAAATAAAGGAAAAATAAACAAACCACCAAAAAAATTAAATAACTAAACCCTCAAAGAAACAAAATAAGAACCATTAGGGGTGGGTAAGTAGATCAAAACCTGAGTCTGCTGAGTGAGCTACATGCAAGTCAAGCGTTCCATCCTGTGTACTCTTTCCTGCCCCTTGAGTTTCCTATTTTGAAAATTGAAGTTGAACCAGAAAGTTTTTGAAGTCCTTATAGCTCCCATTTTTAATTCCTTTATCTAGAATTTGACTAGTTGGGCTAGCATTTTTAGGTCCCTGTAGAATGAACACATATCGATTCATTCACCTTTAACCATGCATTTCTTGAATACAGACTTTATTGTCTGTTGACTTAGATGTCATCTCTCTAGGAGCCAAGTAAAAAAAAAATCATTTTCTTTATGGAATTACACTGTAGTGGCAGTAAAAGGGGAGGAGAGAAACACCAGCCCAATTAATGAGTAAGTTATGCAAGTAAATGCTATGAAAAGAACAAACTAGTAAAAGCTCTGGGCAGGTGCCTGGTCTTGTGAAAGTGGATGGGAATAGAGTGATATTTGTCAGTGGTCGGGGGAAGTCGAGTTTGAGTCCAGATTTGAAGCACATATTGGAGTTAACTGAGTAGATACATCATCCAGGGGAATTATAGTGTAGGCAAAGGGCTGAGGGAGGGGTGTGTGTTATGTGTTGTGTGTGGCAGTTGCCAAGTCAGTATGGAAAGGAGGGTGGGCGAGCAGTGGATGAGATCAGGCAGGTGAGGACTTCTGGCCTGGGTGGCAGCTACACTGCAAACTGTTGAGTAGTATCAGAAGTTTGGCTTATACTGAATGACCTGGAAAACCTCCCGATCTTCTCTGTGAATGATCCTGTGTATGAACAGGATCATGCTGGCTGCTGGGCTGAGAGTAGCCTGAAAGGGAGAATAGCTATTCTCTCAGTGGATGGTGATGTTGGGTAAGGGGTGGCAGTCAAGAGCTGGGATATGAGTCACACAGTGAAGGGAACGGAGGGCAGCAGAGGCTGAGAGAGAGAAGAGGAGATCAAGGAGGATTGCCTGGTCTGACCATATTAGGAGCACAGTGGTTTTTAGGATGGACAGGCTGTGCAGGGCAGTAATCAGGAGCTTGGGACACAGCAGGAGCTTCCTGCTGGTTTTTGAGGTGGAGTGTTAGGTGAGCAGCTGACAATATGACCATGAAGTGAATGTGGAAATAGAGGTCTTGGGTGTGTGTGTGTGTGTGTGTGTGTGTGTGTGTGTGTGTGTGTGTGTGTGTGTGACTAAGGGCAGTCATTTAGATGTAATTTAGATGGGACAGAGAAGACTAAGGAGAGAGAAAGATAAGCACAGTAGGAGTTGCTAGGGAAATGGAACTCCAGAGACCTTGCAGACAAGAGTCTGCGATCCCAAACACATTTTGGCACCACCTCAGCTGACAGAGGGGCAGGACTGGCATCTGATGAGAAGAAGAGGCTGCCCCTGAGTATTCTATAAGGCACAGAACGTCTTGCATGAGAGGGGTTAACATGGCTGAATGGTCTGTGTACTGAGAAGGAGAGAGAGTGCCTGCCCAAGGGAATACGACATGTTGTACATGTCGTACATGTTGTACATGTTAGTACTGCGAACTCCTTTGGGTTAGCTGTCCCTCAATGCACGTGAGTTAGTGTGATTTCAATCTTTCTCCAGATTCTGTTGGTCTGAACAGGTGCAGAATCAGAGTAGTTGGAGAATTGAATGTAATGAGTGCTCTAATTTTGCCAGATGCCTGAGTGGAATGAGAAATTAGTGGTTATGTGACTGTAAGGACTGATACAGGATTTTCACCTAACAAAGGAGGGCCTGAGAGCACCAGGAATTATTGAAAGAAGGAGCCTCTTCCCTCATCTCCTTTTTGAAACACTAGCTGTATTGGCTTTGCAGAGGTCTGTAAAGCCAGGGTTCAGTCTAGGTCTAGGAAGTTGCTAACAATGTTGGGTGTGAGTTATTCTCAAAACTCTGGGAAATAACCTGGCTGGAATCTTTCTTTTTTCACTTTGCTGAAGATTAATTTGTCTTTATGCTTCCCCATCTGCCTTTTCTCATGAGTCTTGTGCTTTTTTTTTTTTCTCCCCAGGGCACCTTCCATAGCCAGCAAGCATTGGACTATGGCACCAAGTTAGTTGGAGGAACCAGCCCAGGCAAAGGCGGAAAGACACATCTGGGTTTACCTGTCTTCAATACTGTGAAGGAGGTAATAAGACCGTGGCAAGGGAAGGCAGAAGCAGGGAAGAGAGCTCATGCTCTATAGAGAGTTCTATGAGTTTCTAAAGGGAGAGTCACTCGCTATTTCACAATCCAGTATCATAAAGGCATCTGCAGCACCATGAAAACCAGTTGAGTCAGATTGACTCGAGATACTTGCTTCCCAGCCAGTGTCATTCTTGTTTATAGACACATATCAGCTTCTGAGAAATGAATTGAGCTGAGTTCAGTTGGCTTTTCTCTTTCTCTGACCTCTTCTTCCAGTATGTTAGCAGTCCATATGCCAGTATCTGCCCCTGATACTTACTGAGATTGGGCTGTTTGCCATGTTCTCTGCCAGGTGCTTCATATCAAGGCCTCTATCAGGTCTCATCACAATCCTCTGAGCTAGCACTGTTCTTCCCATTTTAAAGACAAGGACACTGCTTGTGCGAGGGGGTCCTGGCCATGGTGTCACTACGGGTAAGTTGCAGATTTAGCATGGCTCAGAGTGAGTAGGGTAGGTCAGATGGATAAGTCAAGAATCCTAGTTGCTTCTCAAATTGCTGGTTTCTTTATTTTGGGGGGGAATGGGTACCCTACACCCAACAGTGCTCAGCAGTTATTTTTGACTACGCATAGGGATCTATCTTGGTGGGGTTCAGAGGACAATAGGGGGTGCCAGGGTTTGAAACCAGGGCTCAGCTGTGTGCTTTACCTGCTGCATATTTCCCTGGGCCCCCTGTGGTAATATTTTAAAATAAAATATTTTGCTGTAATTTTTTTTTTACATTCTTGTGTCCTTGCTTAAATTCTCATTGAATCCATGACCTTAAAATATAGAGAATGGTTTCCAAAATTCCTGTATGCAAGGCTTTCATAATGAGCTTTTTTGGTGTTGTTTTTGAAAGGAAAATTTTGTTGCCAAGCAACTCACTTATAATTCATTATAAAGAGATATGACATTAGGACTTCTGTGTAGTTTTTTGACACACAGTTTATTTCTCCTATCCTGTGTCACGAAGCATTCTCTGAATGAGTTAATTGGATGGTTTCCATCCACTGTCACTTGCCAGCCCAGACTCTGTTCAGTCTCACTTTTGGCAGGATTTTCAGCCTCACAAGGTAAGGTATTGTAGGCTATGTTTCCCATTTGAAGAACCCATGTGTAGCCTGACTTCTTTTGATTCTAGCCTTGTTTTTGCCACATGTCCCTGCTTCTTGGTTATCACTCTGAGTCATTTTGGAATCATTTTCCACCTTGACATTGTTGTGGGTGATTTGGTGCTCATTAACATGGCAGAACCTTCCTCATTAGAGGCGTACTGGAAGGCTGGAGGGCTGTTTGTAGTATGGGAGCTTTGGAGCATCCTTCATGGGTGACATCCAGATACCAGACACCATTCATTTTTGCCCCAACTGAGCCAAAACTGAAAGTCCTGAAGTCTCATTGTTTTTATCCATGGTAAAGTTCCTGGCAAAGCCTTCTAGGTTTGATTTTCATTAATTAACTTATTGAGGGCTTCATGCATACAACATTTCAATACTGCTCCCACCACCAGGTGCCCATTTCCCTCTACCAGTGTCTGGGCACATGCCTTTCCCCCTCATCTCCAGTCTATTCATCACATCTTATTGAGAAATTTGAGGTTTTTATCTTTTCTTGGAGCATGGGGGTAGTGCTCCCAAGTTAAGCTCATGGAACTTAGTGGTTCATGGCCAATCTGGTCAGTGGTGCTACGTAGGAGCACTTGAATGCATTTTTTTGCCCAAGATCTTTACTGTTAGGAATTATCCAGACCACTCCAGTGGTTCACACCCAGTGGTATCATGATATGCAGGACTCAAATTTGACTTGGCTGCATGTAATTCTGCCCCTTAGTTACCAGCTTAATTATCGTTTAATGCTTTCCGCAGAGAGTATACTGTCATTAAAAAGATTGGACATGTTGCAATAAAATTGCTCTGTCCCTTTATTATGTGACTTGACCAAGTCATTTTCTCTTGACCTCAGTGGGGCTACCTAGTTAGCCGGTATGAAGCCTTACCTGAAACCTGCCTAGAAGCAAGCACTCATAGAATAGTATGGAGTTGGGGCTCCCTCACTGTCTCTGTCTGCAAGGAGTTTCCTGTGCATAAGAGAGATAGCCACACATCAAGATGGGTAGACAGAGTCACTGTCTAGGCGCAGGGGTCTTCAAACTACAGCTCGCGGGCCACATATTGTATTTATTCCCATTTTGTTTCTTCACTTCTAAATAAGATATATGCAGTGTGCATAGAAATTTGTTCATAATTTTTGTTTTTACTATAATCTGGCCCTCCAACAGTCTGAAGGACAGTGAACTGGCCCCCTGTTTAAAAAGTTTGAGGACCCCTCGTCTAGGGAGCAGGTGAAAAACAAAGAAAACCAGGCATAAAGAGAACAGCAACTGTGTTAATGGTCTGTAAATTCTTTGCATTGTGAGGTGTAGATTAGAACCTAATGCTTATTTGATTCAGTCCACAGCCATCTGTGTATTTGCTTCTTAGCTTATTTATTTCTTTTCTATCTTTTGGCCACACTCAACTATTCTCAGGGATTACTCATGGCTCTGCACTCAGGAAATAAGTCCTGGTGTGCTCTGGGGACCATATGGGATACAAGTGACCGAACCTGGATTAGTAATGTGCAAGGCTAGTGCCTACCCACTGTACTATTGCTCCTACCCCTCTTATTGGCTTATTTCTAAAAAATATATACTTAAAAGTATCTGTTAAAACAAGAGTACTTGGAGGACTGTAGCGATAGTATAGGGGTTAAGGCACATGCCTGTGGCCAATCCTAATTCAATATAAGACATTATTTGGCTCCTGAGCATTGCTGGAGGTGGTACTTGTGGGTCCAACATTGCTGGGGTGCTTAGGTAGTTCTCAGCATCAAAGGGTCTGAACGTTGTCCTGGGACCCTCATAATGAACCTCCCAGCTGACTAAGGGAGAATTGCTGGGAGGGGTCCTTGGACCCCACCTTTTAAGAATCCCTCTGGCTCCCCCCAAAAGGATATCTCCCTCTTTTCAATAACTATCAAGTATGGTTACATTATTAAGCAGACATTTGGGAGCCAAGTTCTGAGACTTGGGCTCACTAATTATCTTTTCTTTGGCTATTGTATTTGTGATGGGATAGATGGTACAGTCTTATAGAACACAATAAGTAATCATGATGGTGGGAGTCCAGGGACACTAAATGCAAATCATGTTTACTGAGCAGTGTCTCTGAGCTTTTCCATTGAAAGGGGCCATCTGGCGGGCATCACGGAGGCCAGACTTGAGTTGCTCTTTTTCTGCCCCCACTTTAGTGGCAGGAATGAAGTGTCTTTCCAAACTTCACTAAGACAGTCGTGATTGCAGTCATAGTACAGAACTGCTTGTCTAGTGTGTGGGGCCTAAATGCTTTGTGGTTCACATTGCAGGCCAAAGAACAGACGGGGGCCACCGCATCTGTCATTTATGTCCCTCCTCCCTTTGCTGCCGCCGCCATCGATGAAGCTATCGAGGCAGAAATGCCCTTGGTGGTGTGCATCACGGAGGGAATCCCACAGCAGGACATGGTGCGGGTCAAGCACAAGCTGCTGCGCCAGGGAAAAACCAGGCTGATTGGGCCCAACTGCCCCGGCGTCATCAACGTGAGTGGGAAACAGAAACGTAAGCTCCGGGTTGTCTCCCGCTTGGCTCAGGAGGCTTGATCCCATCCAAGTCTAAGTCCTTTCCCCGTGTCACCTGCGACTCAAATCGTTGTGTTTTTCTGAAACTCTTGATTTACTTTCTTTTAGCCAGCGGAATGCAAAATTGGTATTATGCCCGGTCATATTCACAAGAAAGGAAGAATTGGTGAGTTTATTAAAGATTTTAAGTTTCCCCCTTTCCCAACCCTACCCCATGCTCAAAACTCTCCAAGGGGATTTGTGACCATGCAAGTCTTTCTAATTGAACTTTTGTTGTCTATTGATTCTCCATCAGTGTGTTTGAGAAGTATTAATAATTTTGTAGACTCAGTGAAGTTAATTATTCTGGAGCAGTTCTTAAAGATCTTATTCCCCTCTTCCCCTCATCCCCACTCTCAGCATGCTGTGGATTCTTCTCTGTGTTCCCAGCATGTATCAGTATTAATTTGACTTGATTGATTATATTAGTTTGTTCATACTTTCATTGGGCAATTATATTACATTGTATTCACAGTTGAGCTTTGTATTTGTATTTACATTGAGTCTTTAGGGTATTTGTATTCACATTGAGTCTTGAGTCTATAAGGTTTTTTAAAATGGCATATTTTCATTCACTTTGGTAAAATAGTATGGAGTGACTAAGTGAAAGCAAGTATGATCAACTTTTCAGAAATTTTTGGAGTTCTGTGAAGTGATTGTTTATTTTACAGCAAAGTGATATTCCACTTGTATTCCATCTTCATGAATGTTAATATTCTGTCTTTAATTTTAGCCATTCTGAGAGCAAAATGATAGCATAATTTTAATTTGTGTTTTCTTGATAATATTTAGTACATTTTCATAGGATTATGTGCTATTTATGTATTTTATTTTGTTACTTATCTATTTCTATTTTGGGGGGGTGTGTGCTTTTTGTTTGTTTGCTTGCTTTTGGGTCATAGCCTGACAATATTCAGGGTGTGCTCCTGGGTCAGACTTGAGGGACTGTGTGGTGCTAGAGATAAAACCAGAGTTAGTTGTATAAAAGGCCAGCTCTCTACATGCTGTACTATCTTTCCAGCTCCCACTTCAGTTTGCATATTATTTTATTAACTGTCCTTGATTGCTTATTATGGGATATTCAAAAATCTGGATGCCAGATAGATGAATTATGCATTTTAATGATTGCCCTTTATGCATTCTGTCTTTTTTGGAAAAATTGTATTGCTACTTCTTTTGTTCTTTAAGGAAATAGCCAAGTATTTCAAAGTTGACCATTATGCCCAATTTTAGATTCTTCATATCTAACTCTGAACTATACTGTTTTCTCAGAACAATTGATGATCATGTAAATCTTCTTTATTTATAAACCATGATTATTACTACTAAGTAAGAAGAACCAACATAAGAGTAAATGTCAGTTGAATTATTTATAGCACTGGGTTAAAGGTTATGTTCTTTATTACTAATGTTTCTTCAGAGATGGGAGCTGTTCCTAGTAAATTTTCTACTGAGATCTTTTATGAGAGAGGTTACTAGAAGATCAACAGGTGTCTGAATTATAGGAGGGGCTGGGTCATGTAGCCATTGAAGGTTTTTTTTTTCTTTTCTCTCTCTTTTTTTTTTTAATTTCTGTGGCCTGTTAGAACAGCCTCCCTGAGTTGAACCTGCCTGACACTGTTGTCTTCTTCCCAATCCAGGGTCACCCCACCATCACCCTACTCCTGCTTTCTACCCCAACCCTGACTAGTTGGGCATTTCCCTTCCTTTATCTCCCCCACCCTGCCCCTGGGAAAGATGTTCTCCTGGGTGCCACTACCTGCTCCTTTGACTAGTAAGGACCATCTAACAAGGGGCCCAGCTGCCTGGTGCTCACTCGCATTTACAACCCCAGAAGAGACCCCTATATCTTTTTTTTTTAGATTTTTTTTATCTTTATTTTAACATCGTGATTACAAACATGACTGTAGTTGGGTTTTAGTCACAAAAAGAACACCCCCCTTCACCAGTGCAACATTCCCACCACCAATGTACCCCATATCCCATACCCCCTGCCTGTATTTGAGATAGGCATTATACTTCTCTCACACATTAACATTGTTGTGGTACTTGTTAGTATTTTAACTGCACTCACACCTCCTTGAGGTGAGCTTCATATCATGATCCATCCTTCTCTGGACATTATTACAATAATGTCTTATTTTTATTAAAACCCATAGATAAGTGAAGCTATCCTGTGTGTATCTCTCTCTCCCTCTTACTTCACTCAGCATAATAGTTTCCATAATAGTTTCTTTAGCCATTCATCTATTGAAGGGCATCTTGGTTGTTTCCAGAGTCTGGCTATTGTAAATAGTACTGCGATGAATATAGGTGTGAGGAAGGGATTTTTGTATTGTATTTTTGTGTTCCTAGGGTATATCCCTAGGAGTGGTATAGCTGCTATTGAAGTTTCTATTTATGGTTCTGTACTCTTAGTTTGGCCCAGTTTGCCACTGTTACTGCCATGCACTTAATGTGGAAAGAGTAATGAAAATTAATGCAGAAGGAATAATCTCTGCAATGGCCTACCTGATCACTACTGAGCTCTGTAAGGTGCCCATAACTATAAATCATCAAATCTTTATAGAGATTAGCCCAGGTAATGTTTTATGTTTATTAAATATATATGTATATGTATATGTACATATACATAAATACAGCCTTCATATATAGATGTAGCATAGACTAATTGACCTGTTTTGGAGAATAGTTGAACACAAAGAAGGAGAGAAGAGATTACTAGTTGCCTCTAGCCTGTCTCCATATGTCCATCCTTTGTTCAGAATTCCTCTCATGTGCTGTGGTCTAGAAAAATATGATGGTGAACTAAATTTAAAGAGCTCAGCCTTATTTCCCCCATTTTATTTGTATTGTTTCTAAAGCCTTTATATTGGAAATTATTAGAAAAAATAGTTGGGAGGAAGGTAAATGACTGGGTTTTGGTGGTTTAATAGTTTGTGTATCTCTAAATCTGACCTTTCAGTCCTGTTGCTTTGAGCAGAATCTTATGAAGAGGTAATTTCAGTCTTTCTTGTATTTTATAGAGATAAAATCCTTACTGGTAATGAATTTTCTCTTATGTCTAACCTAACATCTTCTAGAAGGCTTCTCTTTTCATTTTCTTTGGGAGATAAATTGGGTAGATTGTATATACTTTAATATTTGTAACTTAGGGTACCATCTGAAAGTCTATATACCAACAAAGCTAAAATTTTAAAATTCTCTTTCTCCAAGGTATTGTGTCCAGATCTGGCACCCTGACTTATGAGGCGGTTCACCAAACTACACAAGTTGGATTGGGGCAGACGTTGTGTGTAGGTGAGGGGACTTTCCCAAGATCATCTTATTAGAATGCTCTAAAAGTATTGTTATTAGAATACTTTATAGTTTATATTAATTAAGTATATAAAATAATTGTTTTTTATCATTTACTAAAGGTCTTAATGTCACCTTATTAAAAAGATGCTATTATTTTGAATTTAATTTGTGTAAATGAAAGCTCTACAGTATATTTTTTGGAATTTGTCACCCAAAATATGACTTCCACATTGATGACTAAACACTCTTGAAGTTGTGGCTCCTACAGAACCTTCTAAGGGTTCCAGAAAATAGCCTTTAGATTGCTTGTTCTGAATAAATGGATCTTTGTATGAAGACTTTGCTACTATAATTATCGTTTTTGTCATCATAAGCTGCTGTTAAGTACTTCACACTTACTGAATGTTCTTTGCTATAAATGATCTCATTCTTAAGACAGCCCTCCCAGGCACCTCTGTAATGGAAAGTGCTATTATTTAATTTCTTTGGTGGGAAAACAATCCAGGTTGAGGTAGATAGAAAATATCTCTTTTCTTTTGCTATGTCGTATGGCCTTTGATTTCTATATGTTTGGGGGATCAAACCCATGATGTCATGTATGTTTTTATTTTGGACCATACTTGGCTGTGCTCAGGATTTACTCCTGTTTCTATTACAAAGGAATAATTCCTAGCAGGCTAGGGGAACCACATGGGTTCAAAGGATGAAAACCCAGTTGGGTGTGTGCAAGGCAAGAACCTTACCTGCTCTACTGTCTCTCTGGCCATGGTGCCTCAAGTATTTGGTGCATATTCTTTGTCACTCAGTGCTGTATTCTTCCTGCCTCCTACTTTGAGATAAAAAAGGTATTATGTTTTAAAATAAGTTTGGTATTTCTTTTCATAGGTGAGGTTTCATAGGCTCTCTCTTCTCTCTCTCTCTCCCTCCTCTCCCCCCTCTCTCCCCCTCTCTCTCTTTTATGGGGGATATCAAGTGCTCAGGGGTTACTTTTGTCTCTGAGCTCAGAAAATACTTATGGCAGACTTGAGTTGGGGGGTCATATGGGGTGCCAGGGATTGAACCCTGATCAGCTGCATGCAAGGCAAAGGTCCTACTCACTGTGTATCACTCTGGTTCCTTTTTAAATTTTTTTTTGGGGGATAAGAAGAACAGAGACTTGAATCCTTGATCCTCAGATTAAAAGTCTGATGCTCTACTGACTGAGCTATCTGGGCCCCTTTTTTAATTTTTTAAAATTTCTCTAAATATTCTTTTAAATTCTTAGATTGTTTTTTTAAAATAATTTATTTTTAATTTTTTAACTGACCCATTCTGAGTGAAAGCTACAAAGTTGTTCATGATTGAGTTTCAGTCATGTCCAATACCCATCCCCTTTTCAGTGCACATTTTCTACCACCAATATCCCCAGTTTTCTCCCATCCCCCCTCCTTTATGCAGACGATTTCTCTCTCTCTCTCTCTCTCTCTCTCTCTCTCTCTCTCTCTCTCTCTCTCTCTCTCTCTCAATTATATTTAAATGTCATTTTAAGCTTGCATCTTTTTATAATACAAATCATAATAGCACTGGAATTAAGACTCAAATCCATGAAATCAGTCTTGGAAGCATTAATCGAACGTTTCTATATGCCAGCAGTCTTAAGACACAGGATAACTTTTTGCAATGGAGAACAAGAACTTAGTGTTATAGAGAACAAGACTGTTTTGAAACATCTTCAGTATCTGTGTTTTTATTGTCCATTGAGAGCAGTAATGAGTCACTCATGAAGAAGTAAGGATTTAGAAATGGCAGGTCTAATCTTTAATGACCTACTTGCTATACACGTGGAGCTTCATAAATGTTATTACTCTTCATTCTTCAAGCAAGGTTGCACTAAAAAAGTAGGAAAAATAGTAGGAAACGATTCCTGCTTTGGAAAAAGGTCATAACCTAAAATGAATAAGAGTGGCATCCCGTCTGTAAGGCCCAGTCTTTGTATGTGCTCTTGCTTAAGTATCTGCATCATCACCCATGCTACACGGCCCCATCCTTGAAACTCAAGAATGGCTCCTCTGTAGTGGGCAGAGGACTATTAAATAATAGTCACTTTGCACAAAGAAATGTTTTTTTGGGTTCTTTTTTTTGGTTTTTGGGTCACACCCGGCAGCACTCAGGAGTTACTCCTGGCTCTATGCTCAGAAATCACCCCTGGCAGGCATGGGGGACCAGATGGGATGCCGGGATTTGAACCACCGTCCTTCTGCATGGAAGGCAAACACCTTACCTCCATGCTATCTCACTGGCCCCAAGAAATGTTTTTAATATGACAAAACAATCTAACCTGTTTACATTTTCTTAAAATGTGAGTTATTTCTGGTTTTAGTTTTAGGGTAGTAGCCAGTAGAACACAAGGGCTGCTTTCTGCTCTGATGTCACTTTTGGTGGTGCTTAGGGGATTATCTGGTAATGCAGCTGAAACCCAGGCCTCCTGTATTCAAAACATGGACTCTAGCCCTTTGCATCATCTCCCTGGCTCCTTGAATTGCTTATTTTTAATGGATTGTTTTAGAATTTGGTGAGGGGAAGGGAAGGTTTGACGAAGGATCTAAAACAAAATGAGGAATCAAATATTCTAACAAGTACTATTAATTATTCATGTAATCTGAACATAAATATAGCCTTTTGTTACTTTTAATGCTAAATGCAAAACTGCTGATACATTGAAAAATCTTTCTGAGAAACCAACTAAAAAAGTGTAAGACATTCTTGAATTTTATAGTTCATCTTTACATTGTTGATATTCTTTGACCTTTCCAGGCATCGGAGGGGATCCTTTTAATGGGACAGATTTTATTGATTGCCTTGAAATCTTTCTGAATGATCCAGCCACAGAAGGCATCATACTGATTGGTGAAATTGGTGGTAATGCTGAAGAAAACGCTGCAGAATTTTTGAAAAAGCATAATTCAGTGAGTATGGTTTTGGAAAAGGACAACTTTTGGAGTTTGAGTAGTGTACAGACTTGTTTTAGGGTTATTTTTAATTTTTCAGAGATTATTTGTTTAGTTTTATTTTCTTAAATTTATTGGTGGGATGCACATGTGGTAGTAGTCAGGATTTACTCTTGGCTCTGTGCTCAGGGATCATTTCTAGCAGGAGGTTTTTGAGGACCTTATGGGGTATTAAATATCAAACCTAGGTCATCTGTTTCCAAAGGAAGGGCTCTACCCTTTGTACTATAACTTAGAACCTGAGATTAGCTTTTTTTTTTTTTTTTTTGGTGTTTGGGTCATAACCGGCAGTGCTCAGGGGTCACTCCTGGCTCTACTGGCAGGCTTCGGGCCCATATGGGACGTCGGGATTCAAACCCCCGTCCTTTGTATGCAAGGACCTTACTCCATGGTATCTCTCCAGCCCCGAGATTTGCATTTTTTTAAAGAAAACTGGAAAAGCCTTCTGATATTGGTTTTCACTACTTGCTACTCACTACTCAGAAAACTTATCTCTGGTTGGTTTCTATTTTTTTTACAACTCCTTTTCTCTATTCATCTTTTTCTTTACCTTCTCCCATACTTCAGGGAAGGTAAGTTTCCAGTTGAATGGAAAACATTCACTCCATCAACTTGAAGACCCTCACTTGACCACAGATTTACATTGTGGTCTAAAATTGAATTCTTTTTTCTAGATCTGGATCTTCAAAAATTCTTGCCATTGTACCCTTTTCTGGGATCTTCCTCTCCCTGGGCTTTAGTCTTTCCTTCTAGCATACGCAAAGCTTCTTCAGAGGGCAAGTAGAGAAGCTTTGTCACCTTTGTCCTATGATGCTTTCCTTGATGCATCTCCCTAGAATTAAAAGTAAAAGGTAACGTGGAGTTGCATCCTATTTTTTTTGGCTTAAGGGAATTAAAACTTCTGGGATAAGGAAGGGTATGTGTCTATTGAAGTTACGGTGGGTCTTGAGGGAAAACGCTCAAATGATTTCCAGAATTTTCTCATGTAAAGAAGCATCTTCCCTGAAGCATCTACCCCTGAATGCTGCTGGGTGTGACCCCCCCACAAAAACCCAAAAAAACAAACAAACAAACAAAAGAAATAGAGGCATGGAAGTTAACTGCCACAAAAAAATAATCTTGGGGAATTCAAGGAGTCATATTACCAATATGGTGATATTCATAAAACAGTGCATATTTATTTGCTATTAAAAATTTTTTTTTTTTGGTTTTTGGGCCACACCCGGTAATGCTCAGGGATTACTCCAGGCTATGCACTCAGAAGTCACACCTGGCTTGGGGGACCATATGGGACGCCAGGGGATTGAACCGGTCCATCCTAGGCTAGCGCTGGCAAGGCAGACACCTTACCTCTAGTGCCAGCATGCCGGCCCCTATTAAAATTTTTTGTTTTTGTTTTTGGGCCACACCCATTTGATGCTCAGGGGTTACTCCTGGCTATGAGCTCAGAAGTCGCTCCTGGCTTGGGGGACCATATGGGATGCCGGGGGATCGAACCGCGGTCCGTCCTAGGCTAGCGCAGGCAAGGCAGGCACCTTACCTCTAGCGCCACCGCCCGGCCCCCCCTATTAAAATTTTTAAGGGTAATTTTTCATATACATGGCTTTCTTCTATGCCTATTTCATTATTTATTTATCTGTTTATTTATTTATCTATTTGTTTATTTATTTACTTTTGGTTTCTGAACCATATACAATGGCACTCAGGGGTAACTCCTGGCTATGTGCTCTGAACTCCTGGCAGGTACAGGGGCCATATAGGATGTCAGGGATTGAACCTGGGTCAGCCGTGTGCCAGGCAAACATCATATTCACTTTGCTATCGATTTGGTCCTCTATGTTGATTTTAAACTCTGGTTGCAATATAAGATATGAGTCAGCTTTCTCAATATTCTGGATTTTCTCTCATACTATCTATGCATTACTTAATCTTCATTACTCTAGCCTCTGTTTCATGGATTTTAGGAAAGTTATTAAAAAATTATTGAACTCCATTGTGCCTCAGTTTTCTTCCTGGTGAAATAAGGAGATTATAATCCCTTCTTTCTGGTTTTGTTTTGAGGACCATGACTCAGTAGCAAAAAAATAGTGCCAACATTTGCATGGATTCATTTCTCCTGCTTCTGTTGGATCTTGCCCTCCTGACTGGTAACTTTGCAGTAGTTACCAGTGGCCTTGGTTTATTCTCTATTCCTTTTGTTTTTCTTCTGATTCATCTCTTTATCTTTTTATGGATTTCCTTTCTGTGCATACTACTTGAGTGTGAATGATTGTTGTATCTAAAGAAGGTCACACTAAATGCAGTTTCCAAGTTAGAAATCACAAAACCTGCTGGCTTTTTGTTTGTTTTTGCTTTGTTTTGTCACCCGGTGACACTCAGGGGTTACTCCTGGCTGTGTGCCCAGAAATCACTCCTGGCACAATGTGGGATGCTGGGGGATCGAACCGGGTCCCATCCTAGGTCAGCCGTGTGCTAGGTAAATGCCTTACTGCTGTGCCATCGCTCCAGCCCCAACTGCTCTATTTTCTTTTATTTTCTTTTTTGTTTTTGTTTTTGGGTTACACCAGGCAGCACTCGGGGTGACTCCTGGCTCTACACTCAGAAATCACTTCTGGCAGGCTTAGGGGACCATTTGGGATGCTTGGATTCGAACCACTGTCCTTCTGCATGCAAAGCAAATGCTCTACCTCAATGCTATCTCTCCTGCTCCTACTCTGGTTTCTTTCATCCTGTAGTTTCCATTCATTCAGTTTCCAAAGTTCTGTTGCTGAGATCTTGGTAGTATCTGAGATTCAGAGCATCATCTGTAATTCGTGTCTTTGCTCTGGTTCAGGCCCACATTTTATGTAATCCCCAGTTTAGTAATAGCCATATATATCCCTGTATATCTCTGACCCTTGCTTTATACCTCCCTGCTGCTTTATTTTTCCAACCCTCCCCTATTTTACTCTTACCCTGGGCTTATCATTCCTATACTCTAGGGCCAAGAATTTGCCCACTTTTGATGCATTGAACGTTTGACATGATGTTATTCTAAAGTGACGCAGAAATATTTTGCCCACCTTTGAATTCTTTGACTAGTTTAGAATTTCTTTTTAGCTTCCTTAAAATATCTTTTTAATAATTAAAATTTTTTTTATTAAGATACTGTGCTGAATAGTTTAGAAATTAAGTGGGACTAAGCTAAACATGCATAGTTTTACTTGGCACATCTTCCTATTCCTGGACTATTCTTATGGAACTAATTTTTCTGGATTGTTTTATAAGATGATGAAGATGGTTTTTGAATCCAGGGCCTTACACTTATATGCAGGGCAGGTGCTCTACCCCTGCACTCCTGGCCTCAAAATTCTAGATGGAACAGTGCAGATGATGTTTTATAGAGAACCCCACAATACTGTGGCCCAGAGTGAGCACTCACTGATATTACTCCTGGAGTTAACTTTGTTCCAGTGGCTGTGATTACTGGCAGAAAAAGTATAGTGGAAATTTTATCTTCCAGTTTTGAATCAGATCCCTTGTTTTTCAGAGAAAAACTGAAACTGTCACAGGTTAGTTGGTCTGTCATGATTGTGGCAGGTGTGCAGTCAGTGAGAGAGGTGGGCTTCATTCCCAGACCCTCAACTTTTCTACTGCATCACGTGATTCCTGTCATATTACACAAATCTATTCAAGAACTATTTTTTTTGTATATTTGTACACAATGGGATCTTGTGTAATATGACAGGAACCGAGGACAAGGGTCTTTGGTATTTTTTTTTGTTTGTTTTTTGGGTCACACCCAGCAGCACTCAGGCGTTACTCCTGGCTCTACACTCAGAAATTGCCCCCTGCGAGCACGGGGGACCATATGGTATGCTGGGATTTGAACCACCGTCGTCCTGCATGAAAGGCAAATGCCTTACCTCCATGCTATCTCTCTGGTCCCATCTTTGGTATTTTTATTCAAGCTTCATCCATCCTCATGATAGTCTTACCTGTTCTTTCTGATTTTAGGCTTTCATATCTCTCACTATTTACAAACCCAAATTTATTTTGGTTTTGGGGGCCAAACCCAATGGTGCTCAGGGGTTAAATATACCTGGCTCTATGCTCAGGAATCACTTCAACCAGTGCTTGGGGGACCATATGGGTTGCTGGTGATTGAACCCAGGTTGGCCATGTGCAAAGCAAGCTCCCTACCTGCTGTAATTTGGTTCTGACCTGCAGATTTGATTTTTAGTTTGTATTTCCCAAATTTTTAAATTACGTTTTTCTCTAAGAATATATTGTTCTGATACCACATCCATCTCCAGAGTAACTGATCACTTCCTGCTACTAGATTTTGAGTATATTAAAATTTCAAGTTTTCTGATTAATATAAATGGAGCTCTTTTAGGTAAAAATACAGAAGAGAAGAGCTAGAGAGATTGTACAGCAGGTAGAACACTTTACCTTGCACATGGCCGACCCAAGTTTGATCCCCTACAGTGTCCTGAGCATGCCAGGAGTGTTTTAGTGAGCACAGAGTCAGTCGTAATTTCTGAGTACCACCAAGTGTGGCCCCAATACCCAAAGACTACAAACCAACCAACCAAAACAAAATCCCAAAGGTTAGTTCTTGAATAGGTTTGTGTAATATAACAGACAAATATCTGTAGATCCCAGGTAGTAAGCCCTGAGCATAACTGGGTATCTCTTCCCCCTAAAAAAGTATAAAAGAAAAATATCTGCAATTATCTGACTGTTACAATATTGCTTAACAACTTTTTCAACTATATATGTGTGAGACCAGGCTTCAGTGCACTTCAGTCAAAATAATAAATAGAATAATAGAATCAAGTAACTAAAGTTCATTGGTTTGTTTTCAGACATCTAAGATGCAAAAATGTAAAATAATTTTTACATCTTAGCATCTCTCACTAGAAGGGTGTCTTAAAATATAGTTTTAAAAACTTGTTTTTAATAAACTTTGGTTTAAATTTCTGATATAGTAACTATTAATTTCTATAAAATTCTAAATCCTCAAACTCAGTAAGTTAACTTAGTCCTCATTAATTACAAGGGGTCCCACATGAGTTCAGGACCTGCTGCTGACAGAGGGTAATTGTACTGGAATGAAAGCCCTTGGAGTTCACATGTGTCCTAGTTCTACCTTTTTCTGGCTCCACAATTGCTTAGGGATTCCACTTACAAACCTGTTCTTTTCTTCCATGGGGAACTTGGTCCTATAATCAGTGTTGCTTTAGGATATTTCTGAAACGCTTGATGTCTACACACTTTATATTGTCTGTATTTACACTATAGGTATTAAATTATACTTGTATGTCTAATTATAAATCTAGAACATGGATATTATTTCCTCTGTGTGGGTTTTGCCCTCATAAACTAATGCAATGTGGTCTACGTACACTTTGGTTGCATGACAAAAAGATGGATTTTTGTTGAATAAAACTAGTCTTGATCTTCAGACTTAGATTGTATAGAATTTCAGAGGATTAAAGGCACTTGGCCATCCATGTCATTTGGCCAGTTCATTTCTTAGGTGAGGGAGCAAGTCTAGAGGGGAGAAATGATTCGTTCCAAGTTGTGTCACTTTAATCACCAGGACGTTGAGTCTGGTGAATCCTCCTCCTTTGTCCTTCCAATGTACCTTTCTGTCTCATCTTGTGCTTTATTAAGATGGACTAATGGTGAATTAAGAAATACAGTCAGATAAAAATAAAGCAGCCTCTCGTATCTAATTTATTCTCACAAATCACAGACATTTTCAAACATGCTTTCTATTTTACAATGAGTCACTTTTTGCCAGTGAAGTTGAAATTTAGTTGCTTTAAAAGAAAAAAAGAAATTTAATTGCTGAACATAAAACATTTTACTCAGTGTCATTTTCCTGCATTGGTACCCACATTTGAGACATCTCAAGGGAGAATGCTGTAGTTTTGATTACAGTTTAATATTTGTGTTGATTTTCTTAATATAAACGCAAGCCCTGGCCTTGCCATTTGCCATTTGTTTGCAAATCCCTGGATCTGAGGTACAAATCAATTTCTATTTTCAAGCATCTGAACTATCTTATCTCTCCAGGGTCCCAAGGCCAAGCCCGTGGTTTCCTTCATTGCTGGCTTAACAGCACCTCCTGGCAGGCGGATGGGTCACGCAGGGGCTATTATCGCTGGAGGAAAAGGTGGTGCTAAAGAGAAGATTTCTGCCCTGCAGAGTGCAGGAGTTGTCGTCAGCATGTCTCCTGCACAGCTGGGAACCACCATCTACAAGGTGAGGTATATCAGTGGACTGCATGCCCTGAAGTAATCGGCTTCCTGTACAGGGCCATGGATGGAGGGTGCTCGTACAATGAAACTGATGTTTTCCTCTAGCCTGATCCGTTTATTTCTAACATGCAGCTAAAAGACTAGCTGCTCCATTTTCATCCTAACATGCTCTTTGGACATGACCAGCATTCTCATGGAAAATATTTTGACTTTAAACATTGGAATTTTTCTTTTATGAGTAGAAAGATTTGACATAGAGACCAGAGCAGTAGTGCAGTGAGTAGGGCACTTCCCTCGCAAGTGGCTGATGACTGGGATTCTATCCTGGACAACCATATGGTCCCCTGAGCACTACTAGGAGTGATTCCTGAGAGCAGAGCCAGGAGTAAGCTCTAAGTACCTAAAGGTATGGCCTCAAAACCAAAACAGAAAAGAAAATGATTTAGGCCTATAAGTGCCATGTTCTCTTTGGGTGTGCAGATCATTGTCTTGTGTTTGTTTTTTATCCTATGGTGGGTCTTTAAGTTTATAGAGCTGCTATGATCTCTGGGTTTCTGTTGCTGGGGAAAAGAGCTGCTGGCTGAGTGTGGAATGAAAATTAGATGAGGAGGTGCCAGGATAGACAGATGTCATGGAAGCAGTAGGGAGGTTTCTGCCTGGATTTTCTGGCCCTCACTATGTTGAGATGCCATTATTGTTTATGAGTTGAAGGTTTAACCCCTCGAGCATTTTGATTTGCTTTTCTCTTGTTTGATGGAACACTATGGTTCAAAATATTTCACGATTTTTTTAATTTCATAGTTTCTTTATAATAACTTCATTTGGGGAGCAGGAAGGCTCCCAACATGTTTTCAGGAGATCTGGAGGCCTTAGTGGCAATTCTTGGTCTCTTGAGCAAGGGGGTTCACTGCAAGGACCCAAGGAGGCAATTCTGCTCTGGCCTCTTGGCATCTTGGCCAGGCATTTCAGCTGTGCTGAGGGCCACCAGGGCTATAGTCTTGGTGGTTGCCCAGCAAGGGCCAAGAGGCATGTGATATACAGACTAGAATATTATAAGCAGGCACTCTACGTGACTGTCTCTCTTCCAGCCCCCATCTTTGTAAGGACTTTTATCATATATCTTTGCTCATTTAAGGGTTTCTGTTTTTGCCACATTGGCAAAAAAGAGCAAACAAAAAGTGAAAAACAAACTGCTAAGGATGCTAAAAAAGGGCACAGAAATTGGATCCCCAGAAGGGAATAGTGTTTTAGCAAAATCTTCTTTGCCTTTGCCTTAGGGATAATAAAATGGACTCTTTGCCATGCTGAGTATTCGCATGAGCCTGACTTTGGAGTATGGTTCTGTGTTTGAAAGGTAGCTGGGTAGCTATGATTATGTGAAAATGAGTTTTACTTAACAGAGGGAAAGAGAAAAAACAGATTCTAAATCCACCCTTGGAGGCATGTGGTACCATTTTATTCCAGTAAGTGGCAGCAAGTTTCCATGCATTATGTAGCAGCTAGAGAAATGGGAATTTCCATATTTTTCTTTTCAGCTATTTCGGAGGTTTTTGACGCTTTGTTCATATACTTACAAAATCTGTTTTGTTTTATTCTCTAAGAAGCGAATTAAATCTGTTTTCATTGTCTTATTTAAAAGGACAGTATAGTTCATGTATAATATTAAAGGTTTGGATATTACTGTCAGTTTTGTCAACTCCTGTTGATAATTCTAAAGTAGAAAAATTACATAGAATTCAAAGCCTTTCAGCCTGTTCATTTCAGCAACATAGATTTAGAGCTCTGCATCAAGATTAATAAAATTCAAGCAGACATAGCTAACGTGAATGCTGTTCCTTTGTGTTCAAGTTCCTTCATCCCAGTACATCTTATTTCTGTAATTTTTAGTTGTTCAAAAGATATAAAAAAAAGGTTTGGAACTGGTTTGACCATGAATATAAATTGGATCTTTTCTCTTCTTACCCATTTCCTTTCTCTTATGTTTTTGAAGGAATTTGAAAAACGGAAGATGCTATGAAAGGAAAAACAAACATGAGCTCGCCAAACCTGTGGAAGGACGGTTGCAGCGGTGGGATGCAGCAATTTGCTGTCCTCATTGTCCATTTGCCTGTTCCCTGGCGCTGGCCTTTCAAGAACCAAAGCAGCCTGGAATGGCCACTGCCGAGATATTTGACCTCATTGTAAAACAGAGATGGCCAATAAAGCTGATGTTTGATTTGAGTGTGGCTTTGGAGACTCGCTTGTTTCAATGTGGGGACTAGGAGGAATGGAGAGGATGGAAGTATATACATGTGTGTACATAAATGTGTTTTAAGGAGCTCTGGAAAGAACACTCACTTTTGAGAATATTGGGGTTTGGGGGCCGGAGCGGTGGCGCAAACAGTAAGCTATCTATCTGCCTTGCCTGTGCTAGCCTAAGACAGACCACGGTTTGATCCCCTGGCGTCCCATATGGTCCCCCAAGCCAGGAGCGATTTCTGAGTGCATAGCCAGAAGTAACCCCTGAGTGTCACCGGTGTGGCCCAAAAACAAACAACAAAAAAAAGAGAATATGGGGGTATAAAATTTTTAGTGTGTGGTTAGGGGGTGTATGATAGAACACTTGCCCTGAGGGAGGCCTTTCCTTAGTTTGAAGCCTGGCTAAAAAGGAAAAGTCTGACATCTCTTTTGATTTCTTGTTTTCTTGGGACTACATAAAGTCCTCATCTTGCAGTGTGTTTGAGGATTAGAAAGAAATGCTTCAATGCCACCGTTACTGTCATTATAAGGGCTGTAAGCAAATGCTCTTAGGGAACTTTTTGTTGGGGGGCTACACCTGGCAGTGCTTGGAGCTTACTTCTTGCTCTATGCTTAGGGATCATTCTTGATGGTAACTTCAGGAACCATATGAGTGCCAGGAATCAAACCAGGCCAGATGTGTGCAAAGCAAGCATCCTACAGTCTATTTTCTTTCCAGCCCCCTTCATTGGGAAATTTAGGAGCTTCACTCTTGCCCTTCCAAGGCTACATTTCTCTAAGGTTTAAGACATTCTTTTCAAGAAATCATGGAAGTTGTTAGCCACCCTATTTTTGGTATATAAGGAAGCTTCTTACTAAACTGTAATTCCAGTGGATAAATATTAATGATATGGGTAAATCAAAATAATACAGGGGGTGCCCACCATTAGGAGATGAGAAAAGGGAAAAACAAAAGCTCAAATTATATAACTGCCTTGACAAAATGAACTTCTAAGGATAATACTGGGAAGTGAGCTGGAGAAATAGTATAGCAGGTAAGGTGCTTGCCTTGGATGCTCTCAGCCTAGGCTCTCATCCTGAACCTTCACAGGAGTGATCTCTCAGTGTAGAACCAGGAGTGCGCCTGAGTATCTCCTGATGAGGACCAAAATTCAAAACAACAGATTAATCAAAATAGGAAGAAGGCCATGAAAAAGTCTATTTGGGGAGATGACCCTGCACAAAGCCTGTATGTTGGAACCTTTGGACTGGGATTGTACCATTTATGCAAAGAGGAGGGCAAGTCTCAGTCAAGGCAACGAAGGAAAGGGGTTGAGTTGTTTTTTTTTTTTAAAAAGATGAAGAAATGAATGAACACCTGTTTGCCCAGTGAACTCTGGAAGAGGAAGTTTTGTAGGCCCCCGGGAACTATGGGAGCATCTATGACCAGTGAGGCCAAGAGCAGAATCAGGAGATGGAATCACAGCCCAAAGGATTCCATGCAGGCTAAGGGAGAGAGGCTTTGGGGTTAGTAGTTCTTGGTCAAAACGTTCTTTCTGTTGAAAGCAGGGCTAGTAGCCCTGTTCCAACAGGTCATGTCTAGGATAATTTGGGGCATGAGAAGATAATCCCTATAATGGGTTTTGCTGTGAATTGCTGTTGCTCTATTTCTCAACTTGCCTTCTACTACACTAAGTCACCTAGCATAAATGGTGATTATTTTATACTAATTGGAGATAAATGTATCTCTGATAAAATGATTGGACATATCTGGATATATGCCATGAAGGTCACTGATGGCCGGGAGGAAGGCACTATAAAGCAAATAACGTCACTATAAAGCAAATAGATCCTTTGGTCTAACAGGCTTTGTGACAGAGGTGCCTTTAGCATGAGGGGCAGGACCCAGACAGGGGATTCGTCTGATGCCTCACCCTGATTTCAGGGCATTGATAGCCTGTCCCCTGCATCCATTGCAGTTAGCTATTCTTTTACACATCTGATATCTAAACCCAAAGAGTCAGCTCGATCCTTTCTCCTAGTCCATCTGCTCTTTCCTATTCACTTCTTTTTTCTTTCCCTGACTAGAACTTTTTTATTTTATTTATTTAGTTTATTTTGGTTTGGGGGCCACACCCAGTGGCACTCAGGGTTATTCATGACTTTGTGCTCAGAAGTCGCTCCTGGCAGGCTTAGGGGACCATATGGAATGCCAAGAATCAAGCTCAGACCCAACCCGGGTCGGCCATGTTGCAAGGCGAATGCCCTACTGCTGTGCTATAACTCCAGGCCCCTAGAATTTGTATTAAAAAACAAACAAAACAAAACAAAAAACAAAACACAGGCCCAGAGCTATAGCATAGCAGTTAGGGTATTTGCTTTGCACATGGCTAATTTGGGTTTGATCTTCCATCCCAAGTAGGCCCCTGAGCCTGGAAGAAATAAGTAATTTCTTAGTACAGAGCCAGGAGTAATGCCTATGTGTGACTGGGGTGGTCCCTAAACCAAACCAACCAAAAAAATTTCAATTAGAGCACTGATTTACAATCATTCATAGTTCAGTTTCCCGACATAGAATGTTCCAGCACTAATCCCACCACCAATGTCAACCTCCCTCCATCAACTGCTCACAGGTTCCTTTCTGCGCCTCCTCCTCTCAGCCTGCCATCTTGATAGGCACCTTTTAAAGTTTGGTTGTTAAAGTTTGGGTCTCATGAATTCAGTGTTGACTCTATCCTATGGTTTGGAAACAGCTCTGTCCCTTCTTAACACCACCAGTGTATCTGAATCACCTTGACCTCTGCCCCCTATTATTTCATTTGTCCTTTTATTAATCTCCATTCTATTTTTTTCCTCGTCACAATAGTTTCTAAAACCACCCACTTTTGTTTTATCCCTAAACCATGACCACCTCTGTTCTGAGGTACCTGGGCATATTTGAGCAGAATATTTGTCTCTCTTTTTCTGGGTTCACTTGTATAATCAGTGACAACATATCTTATGCCCCCTCCAAATATATACATCTATATACATATATGTGTATAAATATATATGTATGCATATATACATATAAATACATTTTGGGTCATACCTGGGTGTCCTTAGTGCTTATTTCTAACACTCTACTCAGGCATCACTTCTACTGGGACTCCAGGGACCTGAAAATTTAAGAATTTGAGAAAGACTAAAGCTTTTCTGATAAAGGCCTATTATGCTTGTTTGCAGTGTTTTTCCATGTCCCTTCAGCCCCTGTACTCATTTAGTGAGCACCTACCATGTGACAGACACTGCCGAGGGCTTTATTTGAATGTTTCAAGTTCTTAATTGCAATCCAAAGTGTCTGCCTTTTCACAATGCCAGGTTGTCTTTTTTTTTTTCTTTTTATATCTCAAGGCTGGAAAGAACATATCTGCTGCTAGTGTTTCATTCTTTATCTTATTATAGGGCCTCCCTAAGGTAGTAAATATATGGATGAACTGTACCCTGCTTCTGCTTGGTAAATGCTTTATAATTAGTCCCCTGCAGGTAAGAATTTATCTTACTCATTGTATACCCCTGGCACATACAACCATGTCTGATACATAGTTAATGCTCAATAAATAGTTTGAATTGAAATGAGAAAGCCACAGCAAAGATGCAGGAATGAGGTAGTGACGGATCTTTATAGTTTCAATCTTTATCAGCATAGGGCTCTAAGATTCTAGGTTATTTATTAATAAAGTACATTCTTGGACTTAGGAACTTTAGAAGGAAATTCTAGTCTTGCATAATTCACGACACAACAAATGTTTATTGAAAATATGCATAACTGCAAACTACCAAATACTTCGGATAGATATGTAGATTTAATGATAGAATAAGATGAAGAAAGGCACTTTCAATACCCAGGGATGATGGGCCATCATGCAAGATCATACATATGATGTTGGTGAAGAACAGGGGTGGCGAACAAGTTTGACACAAGAGCCAAAATTTTAAACCGTGAGAGTCAGAGAGCCAAACCACACAGTGACCTGCCAAAATAGACAAGCACTCACACAAAAGCATCTACTTTTAAAAATAATCTATGAAACACATATTGCATTTTGCCATTTTGAGTGAAGGTCAAAATCCTGCAGTGATGGTGAGGGTGTGCTGCGTCCTCCACACTAAGAACTAACGGCAAGATGTGACCCAATATGAGACACATGAGTTGTTTCCGAGGAATGGGAGACGGGACGCTCGGAGATCTCTCCTCAGAGGTCCCTCTTTAGAAGCAGCAGAACAAAATCCAAACTTGGCGAAGAGCCACAGTATACAAAAGAATGATAAGGGGCAAAGAGCCGCATTCATTTTGGCCCGGAGCTGCATGCGGCTCGAGAGCCAAGTGTTGGCAAACCCTGGTGAAGAAGATGATAATGGGAACAATGAGATGAAGATGGTAACAATGGAGGTAGTTATGGTAAAGATGATGAAGATAATGAAAGCTGTCCCTTCATTGCCCTACACCAGACACCAGATATTATTAAAATGCTCTACACATTTTAATTGTATAATAATGGTCTTCACAAAGATGTCAAAAGCATGATCAAGTTATTGTTCCCAATTTACAGCACAGGGATCCAGGATGCCATGAGAACACGATATGGTATTTTAGGGTTGCATCTGCTAAATACAGGGATGGGTTATTTGCTAAGCACAAAGTCTCATGAGTGCTTCAGACAGAGGGCTCAGGATGTATAAAAGCCTAGAAAAGTTAAGGAGAAAAAGAAAAAGGAAATTGAGGATAGCTGGGCTATGATGAAAAATAATGTGTCTCTGGGGCCCGTGAGGTGGTGCTAGAGGTAAGGTGTCTGCCTTGCAAGCGCTAACCAAGGAAAGATCGCAACCGTGGTTCGATCCCCCATATGCGCATCCCATGTGGTCCCACCAAGCCGGGGGCAATTTCTGAGCGCTTTGCCAGGAGTAACCCCTGAGCATCAAATAATAATAATAATAATAATAATAATAATAATAATAATAATAATAAAATAATGTGTCTCTAGACAAAGCTGGAAAATTAAAATGAGAAGAAATCTTAAAGACAGTCATGACTTTTTAAACCTTATTCCAAGAGCAGTGAAAGAAATTAAAAACTCAAGTAGCACTGGTGAAGGTTTTTTTTAAATATATATACATATATATATATATAATTAAAAAAAAGAAAAGGAAAGAAAAGATAGGCCTCCCAATTCTTACCACAGGCTGTGTTCTTTACCTGACTGTATAGAAAGAGGAGGTACAGTAAATGCACCCCATTTACACCTCAACACAGGCCCTTTGCCTGGTCTGTACTGTAAATTGGGGGACAAAAAAAAAAGAAAGAAAACAAAAACCTCAAGTAGCAGCAAGTGCATTTTTGAGAGTTTTGGGGCATCAATATGGATATAGGATTCTAGTCAGAAATCCATGGTTTTACTGCATGTGAGAAATGATGCTTTCCTGGGGCAAAATGATGGTAAGGAAAAGAGTGAACATTCAGACTTGACAGATGTGTCAGGGGTAAGCTTGGCCAGTGATGGATCTGGTTGGTGTGGATGAGAGGGGAGACCAGAGGGCAGTTTCTGGCTTCAACAGCAGACTACAGAGACCCTGAAACTGGAGAGGAAGTGTTGAAACTTGAAGATGGGTTGACCTTGAGATTTCTTAAGTAATAATAAGTGAGTGATATATCAAATGCAAGCCCAGAACACTCTGGTTTGTTTTTGTGTAGGAATTAAAAGAAGTTATTGGAATGACTAGATCATCAAGGGAGAGAAGATAGAAGGAACTTGTCAGATTTACAGAGAGCTACAGCTTAGTGAGTGACACAGAGTAATGATACATATCCTATGCCAAGAGACTTGAGGTTTCTTTTTTATTCAAAGCCTGTTGGAGATCAGATTCCCAAAACTGATTGTGGATGAAGATATCAGAATTTTTAAGAATTTCAGCCTTGGACTTTGACTCCTGAATGCAGTGTCTTGAATCTTAGAGCATCTATGAAAATGTGGTGCCAAATTCCCTCTTTGCAAACCATGGATGACAAACATCAAAAAGACATATGAGGAGGCATCATGCAGGCCTTTCTTGTTCTGATCAGCACTTCAGAAGTCAAACTTTCTTTTCTCAGAAGGCAGAGCTGTGAGGATTTCCTAGGAGTCATGCAGCATTGCTGTATATATTATTGATTTGAATTCAAGGCCTGGCAGAGGGATGGCAAGTTAGTATGGGCAAATATAATTAAGGAATTGTATTTCCCCATCAATAAGAGAGAGGGTTGAGAAATCAATGGATTGTTAGACTAGCTGGAAGTTAAAACCGTCTATGACCCCAGGTCCTTCTGTGTTTGAATTGCAAGCACTCTAACATAGTTGTCTTGCCAGTAAGGCAAGCTCTCTAAATGCCCAGTTCTAAATATACATTTTGGATCTGTTGAACTTTATGGATCAATCCCAAAATATAAATACTTTGGGAGTCAGAGTTAGAGTTAGTTAACTTCTTCAGAGTTAGAATCCTTGACCTAATTTCTTCTAGGTGTACATTATAGTTTTTAATAATTTTTTTGAGGACACCCCACAGTGCACAGAGCTTAGCCCTGTCTCTGTGCTCAGAAATCATACCTGGCAGGCTTGGGGGAATCAAATGAATAAAAGGAATCAAATCTCTGTGCCAGAGATTGAAGCTGGTACAGTCACATGCAAAGCAACCACCTTAATCACTGTACTACCTCTTTAGACTGATATGTTTTAATATTGACCTCATAGTAAGGAAAAGCCCCAAGCCCTACATGAGAGTTACAAAATTTGTGTTTACCTCATCCTTGAAGCCATCTGCACTGTTCAGGCAAGTCAGGTCTGCTGACTTGAGACAAGCATAATCATTCATTAGTAAGCTAGTGAATAGTTGTATTTGGATTATTTTTCCAGTGCCAGTGATCAACCCCAAGGCCTCCACATGTGGACATTTGATCTTTGACTAACTGACAGCCCTGGTCAGTCCCTTTTGTTTTTCATGCTAAATGGGTTCATTTGGCCTTGTTCTGATTCTGACATTCTGACTCTGAATGTTCTGCCATAAATCCTTCTTTGACCCCTGAGCTGTGTATTAGGACTTGCTTAAATGTGAGTTCTCTTCAGCACTTATTCTTAGCTGACCCTTTAGTTTTTGGGGTTGTTCCTGAGTGGTGTCCGATAAAAATATTCACCAAGGTGGAGCAGCCTAGGATCAGGAACATAGTCATTGTTTAAGGTAAAATCTGTTTGGGAGGAGTGAGGGAAATAAATGCTTGAACTTCTTGTGCTCAGTCAGAAGGACTGGCTGACTCAGCAGAAAGGGGGAGGGTGTACCAGTTTGCATATGCAGTACACAGAGCAGTTTCTGACTGTACAGAGCAAGACAAGACAGGACAGGAATGAGAAGGTCAGAAAATGTGTCGCTGGAGAATCATGGTTGTCTCTCACAATTGGACAATATTTACGCTAATGGGGGAAGAAGTTCAGGAGAAATGAAAGGTCATGTGCTATGTAGGGCAGCATGGGTACATTAAGGGCAATACCTGATGCCCTCAAGGGAACACTAGTGGATTTGCTTTATACTCTGTACTGGAATCATTCCTCAGGGAAAAACATGGTTAATAACTACTGGACCATCTGTGGTGTTGAATGACAGAAAGAGCTTTGTAGGCAAGTAGGTGCAGTATTAGAAATCTTTAGGGTCCTGTGAAATAAATGAAGTAGCTTTATTTAAGACATTCACCCATTCACACTTAACAAATTTTATTTTTTAGTTACTGTGCAATTACAAAGTTACTCATGGTTGGCTTTCAGGCATAAGATATCTCAACACCAATCCTTCTACTAATACATTCATTCCTACTTTGGCTAAGTATTTGATTATTTCTTGACTCAACTTGCTCTCTGTCTTTAGTTTCCCACTCTTTCTTATTCTATAGTTTTACTCAAAAATCTCTCCTGAGTCCTTATTAAGAGAGTGAAGGTAGAGCTCCAAAGCCTAGTAAGATTCACCATGACCTAGATTGCAAGAATTTCTTCAATCCATTACAGTAATCACACTTCAGGTAAACCAAAGGGTGACAATTTATTTTGTGATGAACATATAGCCAATATTTCCCACTTTGCCAACAAGAGGCTTCTGCTCTGATGAGGAAATAAGTGCAGAGAAGACTCTGCAAGTGAGCATGGCTGTATTTCCACCAAACCCTGTCGACTCTGAAATGGAAGTTTTGTACAATTTTTACATGTAACAATTTTTTTTAACTCTATTGCAGTCATTAAGAAAATACAGAAACCATTCTTAAATTGCAGGTCTTACTGAAATGTGGAAGACTGGATTTGACCTATGAATCCTGAGACATCTGTTCCCATTTCTGCTTTAGCTCTGATCTTTTGGCTGCCTAAAATCTACCTCCTAACAATGTTTACTCAATTCTACACTTAATCTAAAGATGTTTCCTTTCTTTTTCTTCCATATTCTTTAAACCTTCATTCTTTCTCAAGCTCTAAGAAACTATGCTTGATGTTGGACTGCCATTCCCCAATTTTCTGTGCTCTTCTTGATGTTCAGCAGGGCCTGTTATTTATTTAACTCCTCTCTCTGTCTTAAGCCTCCTAAGAAGACTGTATATCGTGAAGGGCAAAAGCTTACATTTTATGACTCTATGTGTCTCCTGGAGTCATGCCCTACACCTTCATGGCATTCAATAAATATTCAAGAAAAAAATGGTACTTTTTAGACCTTACTCTGCAGGGCTCAAAGGAATTGTTTTATGCACAAAGTTGAGAAATAAAAATCCAAACCCCAGCAAAATCGCTTCCTTTTGCATTCTTCATTTTGATGATGTCTCGAAGGTGTGGTTTTCTAGATTCTTTATGCCCCTAATATACTCCAAATTGCCTTATATTTCTGTTATACCTAATGGATAGGAGGTGGCATGAAAGGGTACAAGGCCCCAGTCACCTAGAGTCATATACTAAAGCCTATTGGTGTAATCTCAAAAACAGACAGACCAGAACATTTTCTTAATAGAACTTTCTTTATTACATGCCATTGTTATGTATCATAAAGTTAATTTGCAAGGGACAGAGGCATGAGGAATTTGGGGTGTGTTCAATGTAATTCCATCAGTTGGGAAGAGGGTGAGCAGCACTACACTGAATGGTACTACATTATATAGTTTGGACTCATGCTATTATGATGCTGCTTTGCTCTGGGAAATGAGAAAAGGGGAGAAATAAAGTTTCAAACCCTGAGTTTAATGTATTTAAATCTATAAACCACCCACTTGACCTTCACTGTAGGGATATCTGAAATCAATTGGACCTTCCTTCTGACCTCAAATTAGTTTACACTCTGCTTTTTCACAAAAGATAATTGTTGAGAAAGTGTATTTTTTCAAAAGTACTTGAAACAGTGAGGGATGACCTAACACCTTCCTCTTTGCCCTGAGTCATTACTACTGAACTACTTCATGGAAATCTATTCCTCAATGCCAGAGCCAAATCTTGCTCCCAGTCTTTTCTACTGGGAAAGATAGATGCAGCTCTCTCAGAAACCCAACTATACACATTCTTTCTTTTTTCCCTCACCAGATTGTATCTCTATTTACAAAATCTATCTAACCAATTACTGTATGTGTGTGTGTGTGTGTGTGTGTGTGTGTGTGTGTGTGTGTGTGATTAACAGTAGAATGCTAGAGATGCCCTCACACATTTTTCTCACATGGTAATTTTTCTGTGCTGCTTTTATGCCACTTTATACTCTTCAGTAGGTCATTAACCATAATGACCAGGTAATTAGCCTAGATGTACAAGGGTGAGTGAGGTAAGGCCTCTTGAAAATTGTGAAAACAAATTCAAGGTACTCAATCCCTGAGGTCTAGTATAATTGGCTTCATCACTGTTATATCCCTGGAATTCTATACTAGTCTTTGCTGCATAGAAGACATAAAAGATATGTCTCCTTGGGTGTGGAAGACTTACTCTCCCCAAACAAGACTGGAGGGGAGGTTATCATGAAAACAACAAGCGCTGAAGATTTTTATTCTTATTTTTTTAGTTTTTGTGCTACACCCAGCTGTGCTCAGGGCTTATTCTTGGCACTGTGCTTGGTAATTATTTTTGGTGATGTTTAGGGGTTCATATGGGGTGCCAAGGATTGAACCTTGGTCAGCTATGTGCAAGGCAAGCATCCTACCTGCTGTACGACATTTCCAGCTCACAATCTCCTGAAGTTTTTATGTGTTTCTTTTCTTCCAAGATCCTGGGTCTTTCATGTCTTCATTTTTCATTTGTTTCTGTAGGCTTCACACTTTTCAGATTTCACAAAACTTACATTGTCCCATGAAGTTGTTTTTAGAATCTATCTTTGAGTCCCAGCAGGCCACAGGTTGTGTTTTTTCTTTCTTTCTTTTCCTTCCTTCCTTCCTTCCTGCCTTCCTTCCTTCCTTCCTGCCTTCCTTCCTTCCTTCCCTTTCCTTCCTTCCTTCCTTCCTTCCTTTCCTTCTTTCCTTCTTCTTTCTTTCTTTCTTTTCTTTCTTTCTTTTTTCTTTCTTTCTTTCTTTCTTTCTTTCTTTCTTTCTTTCTTTCTTTCTTTCTTTCTTTCTTTTCTTTCTTTCTTTCTTTCTTTCTTTCTTTCTTTCTTTCTTTCTTTCTTTTCTTTCTTTCTTTCTTTCTTTCTTTCTTTCTTTCTTCTTTCTTTCTTTTTCTTTCTTTCTTTTTTCTTCTTCCTTCCTTCCTTTCTCCTTCCTTCCTTCCTTTCTCCTTCCTTCCCTTCCTTCTCCTTCCTTCTTCTTCCTTCCTTCTTCCCTTCCTTCCTTCCTTCCTTCCTTCCTTCCTTCCTTCCTTCCTTCCTTCCTTCCTTCCTTCCTTCCTTCCTTCCTTCCTTTCCTTCCTTCCTTCCTTCCTTCCTTCCTTCCTTCCTTCCTTCCTTCCTTCCTTTTCATCCTTCTCTTTCTTTCCTTGTCAGTCACACCCTGCCACGCTTAGGGGGTACTCCTGGCTCTGCACTCAGAAGTCGTTCCTGGCAGATTCCAGGGACAATATGGGATGCCAGGAATCAAGCTGGAGTTTGTCCAGGATTGGCCACATGCAAGGCAAACACCCTACAGCTGTGCTATTGTTTTGGTTTCACATTGTGTGTTTTCAAGCTCAGTTTAAAAGGTTCCATTTTACATGGTTGTTCCCCAGACTCTTTTCACTCCTTGGTCTATTTCCAACAAACAGCTCACTCACTACAACCACACTCACCTGCCTTTGTTTTTTGCATATTTTGTTTCTTGCTTATTTTGTTTCTGGCCCATTCTTGGGCTTACTTCTGTCTCTGCACTCAGGGATCATACCTGACAGTGCTTGGAAGACTATATGGGGTACAGAGACTCAAACCAGATGCAAGTGAAGCTCTTTTGCCCTGTGTACTATCTCTCTGGCCCTCTGCCTTTGGTTTTCATAACAGTCTCCGTGTACTTCAAATATCCTTGCACTAGTGGACATATCCAGTGTTATTTTCTCTAGAAGCGTTCTCTACCCCTTCACCTTATACTATTAGTCTGACATGGTTCTATGCAACCTCCTTTAGATCTATCTTTTTGGATCTCTCTGTCTGTATCCTTTCCTCTCTTTGTCAGTTCTTCCTAATAGCCCTCTATTCCTAATCTTGACATAATCATGTATCTTCTTCTAAATATTTTTGGCATATATAACTGATATTTATTTCTCCTGTAGATTTGATGAACATAGAACTAGTGTGTTGTATTCACCTGTCTGGCATTGTATATGCAGGACCTATTAGAGTGTCTAATGAATAAGTAGGTGTTCTATAGGCACAAAGTGACCATATTGTAATGTTTTTACATTAATATTTCACTAGTAGATGAATCCACGATTACATTTCATATTCTCAGTGAGTAGAAATCACGTGCTTTTATTATTTTGTAAAGTATGTAGGTAAATACTCAAAATCATAACCAAGATTTATTTTTTTAATAATTTACTTATTTAAGCACTCTTATTATATGCTAGTAGTTGTATTTCAGTCATTGAACATACATCACTCTTCACCAGTGAAACTTCCCCACCACTAATTTCCCCATTTTCCTTCTCCCCCACCCTCCGCCTGTCTTCAGGACAGGTACTCTATTTCTCTCGCTCTCATGATCATTGTCACAGTAGTTGTCAGTGTAGTTATTTTTCTAACTGTACTCACCACTTTTTTTGTGGTAAGCTTCATATCATGGCTGGTCCTTCTGGCCCTCATCTATATTATCTTCAGGTATTAATATCATACTTCTTTTATTTTTTATTAAATCACACAGATGAATGAGACTATTTTGTGTCTATCTCTCTCCTCCTGACTCATTTCAGTCAGCAAAAAAGTCTCCATGTCCATCTATGTATAGGCAAATTTTATGATTTCATTTTTCCTAACAGCTGTGTAGCATTTCATTGTGTAGGTGTACCACTGTTTCTTTAGCAACACATCTGTTTTCTGGCACTTGGGTTAATTAATGGCTATTATAAATAGTTCAATATTGAACATAGAAATGCAGATGACATTTTGTATTGTGTTTTTGTGTTCCTAGGGTATATCCCTCTGAGTAGTATTGCTGGGATCATATGGGAGCTCAATTTTCAGTTTTTTGAGGAATATTCACATTGTTTTCCAGAAAGACTAGATTAGACAGTATTCCCACCAGCAGTGAATGAGAGTTTCTTTTCTTCTCATCTCTGCTAGCACTGGTTGTTCTCGTTCTTTGTGATGTGTGCCAGTCTGTAGTGTGAGATCATACCACATTATTATTTTGATTTGCAACTCCCTGATGATTAGTGATGTGGAGGCAATTTTTACAAGCCTTGTGGCCATCTGTATTATCTTCTTGAGAAAATATTTGTTCATTTCTTCTCCCCATTTTTTGGTTTGTGTTAGTTTTTTTTTCTTGTTAAGTGCTGCCAGTAACTTGTATATTTTACTTTCTCCCATTTTGTGGGTGGCCTTTGTATCCTTGTCACTGTTTCCTTTAAAGTGCAGAATCTTTTCAGTTTAAGTAGTTCTGTTTGTTTATCTTTGCTTTCATTTGTTTGGACAGTGGTGTTTCCTCCTTGAATATGCCTTTAGTCTCAAGGTTTTGCCTACATTTTCTTTCTTTTTTTTTTTTTAATAAAAAGTTTTTATTTAGATGAAGAAGTGTGTATAACAGTATTTATGTCTAAAAAGAATGTTATTTTTATTTCTGCATCATGGATTTGAAACCACTTTTTTGTTTATAATCTACACAGACATCAGATAGAAAGCCATAAAATTCTAAACTCACCTGCCCCAATAAAACTTAACAGAAGGATCATTCCCTGGGGAGTGAGGAGAGGATGAATTATAAATATTTCATGAGTCTTGAGTAACTCTTTTACATAATAAAACTCAGGTTCTCTTTTTGAATTTGGAGAATTTTAAGAACCAAGTATACATAAATGTATATATAGTTAACTAAATATATATAAATTGTATAACTAAATTTATATATAAATGCATTATATTTATAAGCATAAACATATAAATATCTAGAGATATGCACAAAGGAATTTAACTACATTTTACTGTTTATTGTGATGTCTGAGTAGATGTAATCTTATCTTTTTCTTAAATATTTAGCCTTTATATCGTTCCTCTAACGTTAGCATAATTAAGTTTATAATTTGCAAACTGAGAAAAAAAATAGCTGAAGGGACCAGGGGCCAAGCAGTCTGAGGAGCATTGAGTGGAAATGAAAAATGGTCAAACCTAAATACCCAAATCAAAGTCAATTTTAATAGAATCAAGAGACCTAAAATACACCAAGCTATACACAAAAAAGACCTGTTACACTAGCAGTCCAGGGAGCTAAGGGGTGGAGGTAGGATGCATGCTGGGAACTCTGCATGGCAGAGAGAAGTCAACAATGGTGGTGAGAATGGCCCTAATTCACTGTCATTAGGTACCTGAAATACAACTGTGAAAGACTTGTAATTCACATTGGTCTTAATAAAATTATTTTAAAAAAGAAAGACAAAAGAGCTTATAATAAAGAACAATAAATATTTCCCAAATTAAATCTGTTTTTGAGATAGGCCTTTCATTTACTGTAAGATTATTATTGTTACTGTTTATTTTTTGTTTATTTTTTGTTTTTTTCTGTTTTTGTTTTGTTTTGTTTTGTTTTGCCACACCCATTGGATGCTCAGGGGTTACTCCTGGCTAAGCTCTCAGAAATTGCCCCTGGCTGGGGGGGCGGGGACCATATGGGACTCCAAGGGATTCGAACAGCGGTCCTTCCTTGGCTAGTGCTTGCAAGGCAGACACCTTAACTCTAGCGCCACCTCTCTGGCCCCTAGTGTTGCTGTTAATATTAGTTTGGGTGACACAACCTGCAAGTCTAGGGATGTTTCCCAACTTACTATTCATTTCTGATGCTGCTAATGAATCTATGTAGTACCAGATAATAACACAGGAATAATTCCAGCCCTCCATGCTTTGCAGACCATATTCAGAATAAAGTTTTAATTTAATTCAAAATAATATTATGAAACTCTAGAATCAATCTGCTTGGTCTTAATCTCAGTGGATAGATTTCCACTTACCTAAAAGTATGCTGTCAACTTGTCCCACACCCATCCCACAGTGCTCTATCTTACCATGATTCAAGTCAGAATCCCAACCCAGGCAGAAGAATCAATCTAAAAACAATACTAGTCAAAGCAAAAAGATTATATACAAAGTAATGGGAAATAAAATTAAATACAAAACTCTCTCAAATTAAAATATCTCTGCAAAGGTGGTAGAGAAAAATATTGTTAGTAAATAATTGTTACAATTAGAATATTATAGACAACATAAAAATGTTCTAAAATTGTGATGAATAAAAATGTCAAATATGACTTCTTTCAAAAAGTGCTTCTCATATCATTATGATAGGGCATTTTTAAAACTTCAGGAAAGACATTTACCCAGGGTAGACACTTACCCTCTCACATAATATCAGAGATAGGTTACTATCACTTGTTTATTTTTTCTAGCAATAAGTACCAAATCCTTTTTTTTTTTATTTAAACACCTTGATTACATACATGATTGTGTTTGGGTTTCAGTCATAAAAGGAACACCACCCATCACCAGTGCAACATTCCCATCACCCAAGTCCCAAATCTCCCTCCTCCCACCCACCCCAACCCCCCCGCCTGTACCCTAAACAGGCTCTACATTTCCCTCATTCATTCTCAATATTAGAACAGTTCAAAATGTAGTTATTTCTCTAACTAAACTCATCACTCTTTGTGGGGTGAGCTTCCTGAGGTGAGCTGGAACTTCCAGCTCTTTTCTCTTTTGTGTCTGAAATTTATTATTGCAAGAATGTCTTTCATTTTTCTTAAAACCCATAGATGAGTGAGACCATTCTGTGTTTTCTCTCTCTCTCTGACTTATTTCACTCAGCATAATAGATTCTGTGTACATCCATGTATTAGGAAAATTTCATGACTTCATCCCTCCTGACAGCTGCATAATATTCCATTGTGTATATGTCACCACAGTTTCTTTAGCCATTCGTCTGTTTGAAGGGCATCTTGGTTTTTTTCCAGAGTCTTGCTATGGTAAATAGTGCTGCAATGAATATAGGGTGTAAGGAAGGGATTTTTGTATTGTATTTTTTGTGTTCTTAGGGGTATATTCCTAGGAGTGGTATAGCTGGATCATATGGGAGCTCGATTTCCAGTTTTTTGGAGGAATCTCCATATTGCTTTCCATAAAGGTTGAACTAGACGGCATTCCCACCAGCAGTGGATAAGGGTTCCTTTCTCTCCACATCCCCGCCAGCACTGTTTGTTCCCATTCCTTTGTGATGTGTGCCATTCTCTGTGGTGTGAGGTGGTATCTCAATTGTTGTTTTGATTTGCATCTCTCTGATGATTAGTGATTTTGGAGCATTTCTTCATGTGTCTTTTGGCCATTTGTATTTCTTCTTTGTCAAAGTGTCTGTTCATTTCTTCTCCCCATTTTTTGATGGGATTAGATGTTTTTTTCTTGTAAATTTCTGTCAGTGCCTTGTATATTTTGGAGATTAGCCCTTTGTCTGATGGGTATTGGTGAATAGATTCTCCACTCAGTGGGTGGCTCTTGTATCCTGGGCACTATTTCCTTTGAGGTGCAGAAGCTTCTCAACTTAATATATTCCCATCTGTTAATCTCTGTTTTCACTTGCTTGGAGAGTGCAGTTTCCTCCTTGAAGATGCCTGAAGTCTCAATGTCCTGGAGAGTTTTGCCTATGTGTTGTTCTATATATCTTATGGTTTGGGGTCAGATATTGAGGTCTTTAATCCATTTGGATTTTACCTTCGTACATGATGTTAGCTGGGGGTCTAAGTTCAATTTTTTGCAGGTGGCTAGCCAGTTGTGCCAACACCACTTGTTGAAGAGGCTTTCCTTGCTCCATTTAGGATTTCCTGCTCCTTTATCAAAAATTAGGTGATTGTATGTCTGGGGAACATTTTCTGAGTATTCCAGCCTATTCCACTGATCTGAGGGTCTGTCCTTATTCCAATACCATGCTGTTTTGATAACTATTGCTTTGTAGTAAAGTTTAAAGTTGGGGAAAGTAATTCCTCCCATATTCTTTTTCCCAATGATTGCTTTAGCTATTCTAGGGTGTTTATTGTTCCAAACAAATTTCAAAAATGCCTGATCTACCTCTTTGAAGAATGTCATAGGTATCTTTAGAGGGATAGCGTTGAATCTGTATAACGCCTTGGGGAGTATTGCCATTTTGATGATGTTAAATCCTGCCAATCCATGAGCAGGGTATGTGTTTTCCATTTCCCGCGTGTCCTCTCTTATTTCTTGGAGCAGAGTTTTATAGTTTTACTTTGTATAGGTCTTTCCACATTTTTTAGTCAAGTTTGATTCCAAGATATTTGAGTTTGTGTGGCACTATTGTGAATGGGGTTTGTTTTCTTAATGTCCATTTCTTCCTTATTAGTATTGGTGTATAGATAAGGCCATTGATTTTTGTGTGTTAATTTTGTAGCCTGCCCACCTTGCTATATGAGTCTATTGTTTCTAGAAGCTTTTTGGGTAGAGACTTTAGGGTTTTCTAAGTAGAGCATCATGTCACTCTGCAAACAGTGAGAGCTTGACTTCTTCCTTTCCTATCTGGATTCCCTTGATATCTTTTTCTTGCCTAATCGCTTAATGCAAGTACTTCCAGTGCTATGTTGAATAGGAGTGGTGGGAGAGAGGACAAGCCTTGTCTTGTGCCAGAATTTAGAGGGAAGGCTTTTAGTTTTTTCTCCATTGAGGATAATATTTGCCACTGGCTTGTGGTAGATGGCCTTAACTATATTGAGAAAGGTTCCTTCCATTCCATCTTGCTGAGAGTTTTGAATCAAGAATGGGTGTTGGACCTTGTCAAATGCTTTCTCTGCATCTATTGATATAATCATGTGGGTTTTTTATTTTTCTTGTTGTTGATGTTGTGTATTATGTTGATAGACTTATCGGATGTTAAACCATCCTTAGCATTCCTGGATGAAACCTACTTGATCATAGTGGATGATCTTCTTAATGAGGTATTGAATCCTATTTGCCAGGATTTTGTTGAGGATCTTTGCATCAGCATTCATCAAGCGATATTTGGTCTGTAATTTTCTTTTTTCGTAGCATCTCTGTCTGGTTTAGGTATCAAGGTGAATGTTGGCTTCATAAAAGCTATTTGGGAGTGTTTCCACTTGTTCAATTTCATGAAAGAGTCTTGCCAGGATTGGTAGTAGTTCCTCTTGGAAAGTTTGATAGAATTCATTAGTGAATCCATCTGGGCCTGGGCTTTTGCTTTTTGGGCAGACTTTTGATTACCATTTTATTTCTTCATGGGTGATGGGGGGTGTTTAGATATGCTACATCCTCTTCTTTCAACCGTGGAAGATTATAAGAGTCCAAGAATTTATCCATTTCTTCCAGGTTCTCATTTTTAGTGGCATAGAGTTTTTCAAAGTAGTTTCCTGATTACCCTTTGAATCTCTGTCATATCAGTAGTGATCTCTCCTTTTTCATTCCTAATACGAGTTATCAAGTTTCTCTCACTCTCTTTCTTTGTTAGGTTTGCCAGTGGTCTATCAATCTTGTTTATTTTTTCGAAGAACCAACTTTTGCCCTTTCGTTGATCTTTCGGATTGTTTTTTTGGGTTTCCACTTCGTTGATTTCTGCTCTCAGCTTTGTTATTTCCTTCTGTCTTCCTATTTTTGGGTCCTTTTGTTGAGTACTTTCTAGTTCTATTAGCTGTGTCATTAAGCTACTCAGGTAAGCTCCTTCCTCCCTTCATGATTGTGTGCTTGTAAAGCTATAAATTTTCCTCTCAGTACTGCTTTTGCTGTGTCCCATAAGTTCTGATAGTTTGTGTCTTTATTGTCATTTGTTTCCAGGAACCTTTTGATTTCCTTCTTGATTTCATCTCGGACCCACTGGTTATTGAGTATGAGGCTGTTTAACTTCCAGGTGTTAAAGTATTTCTTCTGAGTCCCTTTGGAATTCACAAATAATTTCAGAGCCTTGTGGTCAGCGAAGGTAGTCTGCAAAATTTCTATCCTCTTGATATTATGGAGGTATGTTTTATGTGCCAGCATGTAGGCTATCCTGGAGAATGTCCCATGTACATTGGAGAAGAATGTGTATCCAGGTTTCTGGGGATGGAGTGTCCTATATATATCTACTAGGCCTCTTTCTTCCATTTCTCTCCTCAGGTCTAGTATATTCTTGTTGGGTTTCAGTCTGGTTGACCTATCCAGTGTTGACAAAGCAGTGTTGAGGTCCCCCACAATTATTGTGTTGTTATTGATATTGTTTTTCAGATTTGTCAACAGTTGTTTTAAATATTTTGCTGGCCCCTCATTTTGGTGCATATATGTTTAGGAGAAGTTATTTCTTCTGCCTGCTTCTCCATACCCCTTGATTAATTAAAATGTCCATCTTGGTCCCCTGACAACCTTCCTGTAGTATAAAGTTTGCATTATCTGATATTAGTATGGCCACTCCATGCTTTTTTATGGGTGTTGTTTGCTTGGATAACTTTTCCTCCAGCCTTTTATTTTGAGTCTATGTTTGTTCTGACTATTCAGGTGCATTTCTTGTAGGCAGCAGAAGGTTGGATTGAGTTTTTTGATCCATTTAGCCACTCTGTGTCTCTTAACTGGTGCATTTAGTCCATTGACGTTGAGAGAAAGAATTGTCCTGGATTTAATGCCATTCTTTATATCGAAAATTTGGTGTGTCCTTTTGGTCAGTCTTGTCTTAGATTAGGTCTTTCAGTTTTTCTCTTAAGACTGGTTTGAGTCTGTAAAGTTTCTGAGCTGTTTTTTGTCTGTGAAACCATGTATTCTTCCGTCAAACCGGAAAGTGAGTTTTGCTGGGTACAGTATTCTAGGTGAAGCATTCATTTCATTCAGTCTTGTCACAATATCCCACCACTGCTTTCTGGCTTTTAGTGTTTCTGGTGACAGGTCTGCTGTAAATCTCAAGGATGCTTGCTTGAATGTAATTTCCCCTTTTGATCTTGCTGTTTTCAGAATTCTGTCTCTATCTGTGGGATTTGTCATTGTGACTAGGATGTGTCTTGGGGTGGTTTTTCTTGGGTCTCTTTTGGTTGGTACTCTTCGAGCATGCAGGATTTGATCACATATATTCTTTAGCTCTGGGAGTTTCTCTTTAATGATGTTCTTGACCGTTGATTCTTCCTGGAAATTTTCTTCCTGGGTCTCTGGGACTCCAATGATTCTTAAGTTGTTTCTGTTGATCTTATCATAGACTTCTATTTTCATCTGTTCCCATTCTTTGACTAATTTTTCCATTGTTTGTTCATTTGCTTTAAGTTTTATTTCCAATCTCTCCTGCTGTATGGAATTGTTATGTATCTCATCTTCCACAGCACCAAGTCTATTCTCAGCTTCTGATACCCTGTCCCAGAGCTTATCCATTTTGTCATTCACTTCGTTTACTGATTTTTTCAGGCCTGTTATTTGACATGTTATTTCAGTTTGGAGTTTTGTGATTTCTGTCTTCATATTTTCTTGATTCTTATTAGTGTTCTGTTCTATTCTATTCATGGTTTCTTTGAGTTCTTTGAGTATATTCCATATTGCTACTCTAAAGTCCTTATCTGAGAGATTGATTAGTTGGTTGGTCGTTAACTGGTCATCAGAATTGTCATCTTCATTCTCTATGTCTGATGCTGGCCTGCGTTGTTTCCCCATTGTCACACTTGTATTGTGGGTTTTTCTACGTGTTGTGGTGGTATTCATTGGTTATATGATGCAGGCAACACACTTCTCTGGCTCCGCCCTTTCTGGATGGTCCGACTTGCCTCCAAGGTAGGGGAGTCCTCCGTGGATGAAGCCTCACACAGTATCAAATCTTAGGCCCAAGCACGCAGCAGGGAAGACAGTCTGGAGAGAAATTCTTGCTTCTGTGATCCAGCACAGTTCTTAGTGTTGTTTTTTTCTTCTTGTGATGGTGTTCTTTTTTTTAGAAAGAGCGCACGGCTGCGTAGCGAAGTGGAGCTAAGTGCCTTCTGGAGCCTCTTTTCAGCCCACTCTCAGGAGGTTCACGCAACAGGATAGCAGAGAGACACACACAGGCAGACTCACAGTTTTTCACAGTCGGGCCCCACTGGTCAGGTGTAGTTTTCACTCGCTCGCTGGGCAGCTTCAGAATGCTGTATTTTTGGGGTCACTTCCCAGGACTCTGAGGAGAGTCACTGGCTCGCTGGGTAGCTTCCGAATGTAGTTTCTTTGGGGTTCGCTTCCCAGGGCTCTGAGGAGAGCTTCCAGAGTTCAGGAAAGACAGAGAAGAGTAGGACAGGGCTCCCTTCCGGTGCTCAGTTTCCTCAGAAGAAGCACAGCCGGGTGGAGACTGCAGGTAGAGCAATCAGCAGTCTGCCTGGAAACCCACACATGCAGCCATTTCTCACTCACTCACTGGCTCGCTGGGTAGCTCCCGATTCAAGTACCAAATCCTTAATAAAGATTTCCTTCATGCTAATAAAGTACCTTATCTCATTTTCTTTTTCTTTTCATTTTTTCTTTATTTAAACATCTTGATTACATAAATGATTGTGATTAGGTTTCAGTCACGTAAAGAACACCCCCTTCACCAGTGCAACTTTCCTACCACCAATGTTCCAAATCTCCCTCCATCCCACCCCACCCCCACCTGTACTCCAGACAGGCTTTCCAGTTCCCTCATTCATTCACATGATTATGGTAGTTCTCTGTGTATTTATTTCTATAGCTGTACTCACCACTCTTGTGGTGAGCTTCATGAAGTGAGCTGGTGTTCCAGCCCTCCTCTCATTGTCTCTGAGGATTGTTACAAAAATGACTTTTATTTTTCTTAAAACCCATAGATGAGTGAAACTATTCTGCGTCTCTCTCTCTCTCTCCCTGTGACTTATTTCACTCAGCATGATAGATTCCATGTACGTCCATGTATAGGAAAATTTCATGACTTCATCTCTCCTGACGGCTGCATAATATTCTATTGTGTAGATATACCATGGTTTCTTTAGCCATTCGTCCCTTGAAGGGCATCTTGGTTGTTTCCAGAGCCTGGCTATCGTGAATAGTGCTGCAATAAATATAGGTGTGAGGAAGGGGTTTTTGTGTTGTATTCTTGTGTTCTTAGGGTATATCCCTAGGAGTGGAATAGCTGGGCCGAATGGGAGCTCAATTTCCAGATTTTGGAGGAAACTCCATATCACTTTCCTTAGAGGTTGGACTAAACAGCATTCTCACCAGCACTGGATAAGAGTTTCTTTGTCTCCACATTCCCACCAGCACTGATTGTTCTCATTCTTTGTAATGTGCGCCAATCTCTGCAGTGTGAGGAAAGGCTTTTAGTTTTTCTCCACTGAGGATAATATTTGCCATTGGCTTGTGGTAGATGGCTTCAACTTGATTGAGAGAGGTTCCTTTCATTCCCATCTTGCTGAGAGTTTTTATCAAGAATGGGTGTTGGACCTTATCAAATGCTTTCTCTACATCTATTGATATGATCATGTGATTTTTATTTTTCTTATTCTTGATGTTGTGTATGATGTTGATAGATTTACGGATGTTAAACCATTCTTGCATTCCTGGGATGAAACCTACTTGATCATAGTGGATGATCTTCTTAATGAGGTATTGAATCCTATTTGCCAGGATTTTGTTGAGGATCTTTGCATCTGCATTCATCAGCGATATTGGTCTGTAATTTTCTTTTTTCGTAGCATCTCTGTCTGGTTTAGGTATCAAGGTGATGTTGGCTTCATAAAAGCTATTTGGGAGTGTTTCCACTTGTTCAATTTCATGGAAGAGCTTGGCTAGGATTGGTAGTAGCTCCTATTGAAAGATTTGAAAAAATTCATTAGGAAATCCTTCTGGGCCTGGGCTTTTCTTTTTGGGCAGATGTTTGATTACAGTTTCAATGTCCTCAGTAGTGATGGGTGTGTTTAGATATGCTACATCCTCCTTACTTAAATGTGGAAGGTTATAAGTGTTCAAGAATTTTTCCATTTCTTCTAGGTTTTCATGTTTAGTAGCATAAAGTTTCTCAAAGTAGTCTTTGACTACCCTTTGGATCTCTGCAATATCTGTCATGATCTCCCCCTTTTCATTTCTAATATGGGCTATCAGATTTCTTTCTCTCTCTTTCTTTGTGAGTTTTGCCAATGGTCTATCAATCTTGCTTATTTTTTCAAAGAACCAACTTCTGCTTTCGTTGATCTTTCAGATTGTTTTTTGGTTTTCCACTTTATTGAGTTCTGCTTTCAGCTTTGTTATTTCCTATGTCTCCTTATTTTTGGTTCTTTTTGTTGGTCATTTTCTAATATTTTGAGCTGCGTCATTAAGTTATTCAAGTATGCCCCTTCTCCCTTCCTGATGTGTGCTTGTAGAGCTATACATTTTCCTCTCGGGACCGCTTTTGCTGTGTTCCATAGATTCTGGCAGTTTGTGTCTTCATTATCATTTGTTTCCAGGAAAATTTTTATTTCCTTTTTGATTTCATCTTGGACCCACTGGTTGTTCAGCAGCAGGGTGTTTAATTTCTAATTGTTAAAGTTTTTCTTCTGTGTGTCTTTGTAGTTCACATCTAATTTCAGAGCCTTGTGGTCAGCAAAGGTAGCCTGCAAGATTACTCTCTTGATTTTATGGAGGTATGTTTTATGTGTCAGCATGTAGTCTATCCTGGAGAATGACCCATGTACATTGGAGAAGAATGTGTATCCAGGTTTTTTTGGATGGAGTGTCCTATATATATATATCTACTAGTCCTCTTTCTTCCATAACTCTTTTCAGGGCTAGTATGTTTTTGTTAGGTTTCAATCTGGTTGACCTATTAAGTGTTGATAGGGCTGTGTTGAGGTCTCTCATGATTATTGTGTTATTATTGATTTCTTCTTTCAGATTTGTCAGTAATTGTATTAGATAATTTGCTGGTCTCTCATTGGGTGCATATATGTTTAATAATCTGATTTCTTCCTGTTGCACATATTCCTTGATTAGTACATAGTGTCCATCTTTGTCCCTTATCACTTTTCTGAGTATAAAGTTGGTGTCATCAGATATTAATATGGCCACCCCAGCTTTTCTGAGGGTGTTGTTTGCTTGGATGATTTTCCTCCATCCTTTGATTTTGAGTCTATGTTTGTTCTGACTATTCAGATGTGTTTCTTGTAGGCAGCAGAAGGTTGGATTTATCTTTTTGACCCATTTTGCCACTCTGTGTCTTTTAATTGGTGAATTTAGTCCATTGACATTGAGGGAGATGATTGTCATAGGATTTAATGTCATCTTTGTAGATAAGTTTGCTGTGTTTGTTGGTCTCTCTTGTCTTAGAGTAGACCTGTCAGTTTTTCCTTTAAGGCTGGTTTATCATCTGTGAAGTTTCTGAGCTGTTGTTTATCCATGAAGCTATGTATTCTTCCTTCAAACCTGAACGTGAGTCGGGCTGGGTGCAGTATTTTCGGTGAGGCATTCATTTCATTCAGTCTTGTCACAATATCCCACCACTGTCTTCTGGCCTTGAGAGTTTCTTGTGACATGTCTGCTGTAATTCTTAGGAATCCTCCTTTGAATGTAATTTCCCTTTTTGATCTTGCTGCTTTTAGTATCTCTATATATGGGATTTATCATTGTAATGAGGATGTGTCTTGGGGTGTTTTTCTTTGGATCTCTTTTAGCTGGTACTCTTCGGGCATGCAGAATTTGATTGCATGTAGTCTTTAACTCTGGGAGTATCTCTTTGATGATGTCTTTGACAGTTGATTCTTCCTGGAGATCTCCTTCCTGGGTTTCTGGGACTCCAATGATTCTTATGTTGTTTCTGTTGAGTTTATCAAAGACTTCTATTTTCATCTGTTCGCATTCCTTGAGTACTTTTTCCATTGCCTGTTCATTTGTCTTAAGGTTCTTTTCCAATTTCTTCTGTTGTGTTGAGTTTTTCTTCATCACATCTTCCAGTACTTCGATTCTCTCCTCAGGTGCTGATACCCTGTTGGCGAGGCTATCCATTGAGGTTTTCAGTTGAGCAACCATGTTTTCCAGATCTGTTATTTCAGTTTGGAGTTTTCTGATTTCTGTCTTTGTGTTCTGTTCAGATAGATCTATGCTTTTTTTGAGTTCTACTAACATCTTCCATATTTCTATTCTAAACTCCTTATCTGAGAGGTTAATCAGGTGGTTGGAATTTATTAGGTCATCCGAGCTTTCATCTTCATTCTCTGTGGATGGTGTTTGCCTGCGAGGTTTCCCCATTGTCATGCTTGTAGTGTGGTTTTTCCTGCATGTTGTGGTGGGGTTCATTGGTTAGAAAGAGTGCGCAGCCAGGAAGTGAAGCGTGCTCTTCTGCTGCCTCTAGTTGACAGTCCTCAGAGTGAACAAAGGCACAGCAGGGCAGAGCCTCCACAGGCCAGAGACCTCTGCTTATTGGACAGCGACCCCCACAGCCAGAATGTACTTACTGGGCAGCTTCAAAATGCAGTTTTTGGGGGGTGCGCTCCCTAGGCCTCTGAGGAAACCTTCAGGGATTCAGAAGCACAGGCAGACAGGCATAGAAGAAGTTTCCCTTGAAGTCTTACATTTTCTTTTATAAACCTTATAGTTTCAGGTCTTATATCAAAGTCTTTAATCCATTTTGATTTGAATCTTGTGCATGATATTAGTGCAAACCTTTAGAAACTTTAGAAAGAAACTTGTACATAGAGGTTTAAATTTCCTTATTTTCATGTGGCCAACCAGTTGTCTCTGTACCACTTGTTAAAGAGGCTTTCCTTGCTTCATTTTATATTCCTTGCCCCTTTATTAAAGATAAATTGATTGTATGTCTGGGGGTCACTATCTGAATACTCAAGTCTATTCTATTGATCTTAGGAATCTTTATTTCAATAGCATTTTGTTTTGTTGACTATTGCTTTGCAGTACAATTTAAAGTTGGGGTAAGTGATGCCTTCCATTTTTTTTTTTCTTATGAATTTTTTTTAGCTATTCTTGAGCATTTTATTTTCCAAATGAATTTCAGGAATGTTTGATCCACTTCTTTGAAGAATGTCATGGGTATCATTAGAGGGATTGCATTAAAACTGTACAATGCTTTGAGGAGTATTGCCATTTTAATGTTAATCCTCCCAATCCATGAACACCATATATGTCTCTATCTCCTTGTGTTCTCTTTTATTTCTTGAATCAGTGTTTTCTAATTTTCTTTGTATAGGTCCTTCACCTCTTTAATGGACTCCTAGGTGTTTAGATTTCTGTGGTACTATTGTGAATGGGATTTTTTTTTTTAAAAATGTCTATTTCTTTTCAATCATAATTTGTGTATGAGAAGACCATTGGTTGCATGTACTCTTTCACTCTGGGAGTTTCTCTGCACTGATTTCCTTAACTGTTGATTCTTCCTGAGGATTTTCTTCCTGGGTCTCTGGGACTCAAAAGATTCTTATGTTTTATTTCTATTGAGTTTATCAAGGACTTCTATTTTCATCTGTTCTCTTTCTTTGAGGAATTTTTTCATTTTCTAGTTTTTGTTACAGCTGCTGTCACTCTGTTGGAGAGGCTTTCCAGTGAGGTTTTTTACTTTGCATACCAAGTTTTCCAGTCCTGTTATTTCCATTTGAAGTTTTCTCATCTCTACTTTCACTTTCTCTTGATTCTTATTTTTGTTTCATTCGGTTTATTCCATACTTTCTTTGAGTTCTATGAGCATCATTCATATTTCTTCTCTAAAGTCCTTATCTGAGAGGCTAAATAGATTGTACCTTTCAGGTCATCAGAGTTACCATCTCTATTATTTAAGCATGGTGAAGGCCTGCGTTGTTTCCTCATTATCATGGCTTTAGTTTGGTGTTTTGCCATGCTGGGGTTTATTAACTAGGAGAAATACACAGCTGGAAGTACAGTAGAGTGATCATGCTTTTTTGGTTCTGTTCTTGTTGGCGGGGGTCATTTATTTGGTGACACTTTCTGTGTGCCACCAAACAGACTCCCCTTTCTTCCTCAGTTCTTGGTAGTGGGCATTGCTTACCTGATGACACTTTCTGGATGCCACCAAAACAAACTCCTTTTTCTGTCTAAGTCCTTGGTGGCAGGAGTTACTTACCTTGTGATGCTTTCATAATCACAATTTTAAAAGTCTCCTTTCGTTATTTCCATGCCTGTGTTGTTCACAGGCAATAATCTTCTTGGTTGTTCTGAGGCATCTGGAACCCAAGTTGATTCTGTTTTATTTGTTTTGTTTTGTTTTTGTTTTTAATTCCTGGAATAAGAAATCTGGGGAGATGTTCTGAAGCTTTTATGGTTACAGTTTTCTTCTTTGCTATTTTCTTCCTTCCTTGCTCTCTTCCTTTTTTCCTTCCTGTATTCTCTATTTTTTTCTTCCAAAATATGGGAGAGTATAATTGCTCATAGGCTAGGAACAAAGAGACCATTTCTAAGTGTCTATCATAGCTACAGTCATACTAGCAATCCTACAAAAATACCACAATCATGCTTATTCTCCCATAAAAGAGGATCTCAACCCTGGCTATGCATTTCAAGCACCTGGGAGCTTATATTTCCCCCAGTTGTATTTAAGTAAAATTGACAAATACTTTTGTAGATATTAAAATTGCCTGCCATGATGATTTGATATAATATACATTGTGAAATATTTAACACAATCAAGTTAATTCATATAATCATAACCTCATCTGACTATGTGTATGTCACAAGAATTCCTATGATTTGCTCTTTTATCAAATTTCAACTATAATGCTCAGCATCATTATCTGAAGTCTTCATACTCTACCTTGCCTCCTTGCCATTCATTTTGAAAATCTCTACCTTTTGTCCTATATCTTATTTTCCTCAACTCCAAGTCACTGTCGACCTACATTATATACCCTGTTTCTGTGAGTACGACTTAGTTTCTATGAGGTAGATTTGGTTTTTCATTTCCCCATTAGAGAAATTTTATGCAGTTTTCATGGTTTCTCACAACTGCAAGGGTATTAACACTCTCAGTGATGGACTCCGCCCAAAGCTTCTACTATCATTGTTCTGACATGGATGCTCTTGGAAATTTCTCCTGATTTCTCTCTCTCTTTTTTTTTTATCTTTATTTAAACACCATGATTACAAACATGATTATAGTTGTATGATTACAGTCATGTAAAGAACACCCCCCTTCACCAGTGCAACATTCCCACCACCACTGATTTCTCTTTAGGGCTGAAAGCACATAAAATTTGACTTGAAAGTCTCCGTCTTGAAAGTACATAACAAATATTTGTTTGGAAAGCAGAAACCAGGAGCTGAAAGCAGAAATCAGGAACAGTCAGAAAGTCTGAGTTGCATTCTCAACTTGGCTACTTTTCATATGTGGGATTCTGAACAAGTCATTTAACTGTCTAAGATTTTTAATCTTATTTGCTCGTGTTCCCATTTTGGGAATAACCATACATATTTTGTTGCATTCATGTGAGGATTAAACAGATG